>NW_027487716.1:0-13567 GCF_050908995.1 Andrena cerasifolii | reverse complement strand
TTAGAACCGATATTGAAAAACCGATATTGAAAAACCTATATCGAAAAACTGATATTGCAAAACCGTAATTGAAAAACCGATATTGAATCCGATATTAGAACCGATATTGAAAAACCGATATTCAAAAACCGATATTGAAAAACCTATATCGAAAAACTGATATTGCAAAACCGATATTGAATCCGATATTAGAACCGATATTCAAAAACCGATGTTGAATCCGATATTAGAACCGATATTCAAAAACCGATGTTAAATCCGATATTAGAACCGATATTGAAAAACCGATATTGAAAAACCTATATCGAAAAACTGATATTGCAAAACCGATATTGAAAAACCGATATTGCAAAACCGATATTGAAAAACCGATATTGAATCCGATATTAGAACCGATATTCAAAAACCGATGTCGAATCCGATATTAGAACCGATATTCAAAAACCGATGTTGAATCCGATATTAGAACCGATAATCAAAAACCGATGTTGAATCCGATATTAGAACCGATATTGAAAAACCGATATTGAAAAACCTATATCGAAAAACTGATATTGCAAAACCGATATTGAAAAACCGATATTGAATCCGATATTAGAACCGATATTCAAAAACCGATATTGAAAAACAAATATTGAAAAACTGATATTGAAAAACCGATATTGAAAAACCGATATTGAAAAACCGATATTGAAAAACCGATATTGAAAAACCGATACTGAATCCGATATTAGGACCGATATTGAAAAACCGATATTGAAAAACAAATATTGAAAAACCGATATTGAAAAACCGATATTTAATTCGATATTAGAACCGATATTCAAAAACCGATACTGAATCCGATATTAGAACCGATATTGAAAAACCGATATTGAAAAACAAATATTGAAAAACTGATATTAAAAAACCGATATTGAAAAACCGATATTGCAGAACCGATATTGAATCCGATATTAGAACCGATATTCAAAAACCGATGTCGAATCCGATATTAGAACCGATATTCAAAAACCGATATTGAAAAACCGATATTGAAAAACCTATATCGAAAAACTGATATTGCAAAACCGATATTGAAAAACCGATATTGAATCCGATATTAGAACCGATATTGAAAAACCGACATTGAAAAACCTATATCGAAAAACTGATATTGCAAAACCGATATTGAAAAACCGATATTGAATCCGATATTAGAACCGATATTCAAAAACCGATATTGAATCCGATATTAGAACCGATATTCAAAAACCTATATCGAAAAACTGATATTGCAAAACCGATATTGAAAAACCGATATTGAATCCGATATTAGAACCGATATTGAAAAACCTATATCGAAAAACTGATATTGCAAAACCGATATTGAAAACCGATATTGCAAAACCGATATTGAATCCGATATTAGAACCGATATTCAAAAACCGATATTGAATCCGATATTAGAACCGATATTCAAAAACCGATATTCAAAAACCTATATCGAAAAACTGATATTGCAAAACCGATATTGAAAAACCGATGTTGAATCCGATATTAGAACCGATATTCAAAAACCGATGTTGAATCCGATATTAGAACCGATATTCAAAAACCGATATTGAAAAACAAATATTGAAAAACTGATATTGAAAAACCGATATTGAAAAACCGATATTGAAAAACCGATATTGAATCCGATATTAGGACCGATATTGAAAAACCGATATTGAAAAACCGATAACGAAAAACACATATTGAAAAACAAATATTGAAAAACTGATATTGAAAAACCGATATTGAAAAACCGATATTGAAAAACCGATATTGAATCCGATATTAGAACCGATATTGAAAAACCGATATTGAAAAACTGATATCGAAAAACTGATATTGCAAAACCGATATTGAAAAACCGATATTGAATCCGATATTAGAACCGATATTCAAAAACCGATATTGAATCCGATATTAGAACCGATATTCAAAAACCGATATTGAATCCGATATTAGAACCGATATTCAAAAACCGATATTGAATCCGATATTAGAACCGATATTCAAAAACCGATATTGAAAAACCGATATTGAAAAACCTATATCGAAAAACTGATATTGCAAAACCGTAATTGAAAAACCGATATTGAATCCGATATTAGAACCGATATTGAAAAACCGATATTGAAAAACCTATATCGAAAAACTGATATTGCAAAACCGATATTGAAAAACCGATATTGAATCCGATATTAGAACCGATATTCAAAAACCGATATTGAATCCGATATTAGAACCGATATTCAAAAACCGATATTGAATCCGATATTAGAACCGATATTCAAAAACCGATGTCGAATCCGATATTAGAACCGATATTCAAAAACCGATATTGAAAAACCGATATTGAAAAACCTATATCGAAAAACTGATATTGCAAAACCGTAATTGAAAAACCGATATTGAATCCGATATTAGAACCGATATTGAAAAACCGATATTGAAAAACCTATATCGAAAAACTGATATTGCAAAACCGTAATTGAAAAACCGATATTGAATCCGATATTAGAACCGATATTGAAAAACCGATATTGAAAAACCTATATCGAAAAACTGATATTGCAAAACCGATATTGAATCCGATATTAGAACCGATATTCAAAAACCGATGTTGAATCCGATATTAGAACCGATATTCAAAAACCGATGTTAAATCCGATATTAGAACCGATATTGAAAAACCGATATTGAAAAACCTATATCGAAAAACTGATATTGCAAAACCGATATTGAAAAACCGATATTGCAAAACCGATATTGAAAAACCGATATTGAAAAACCGATATTGAATCCGATATTAGAACCGATATTCAAAAACCGATGTCGAATCCGATATTAGAACCGATATTCAAAAACCGATGTTGAATCCGATATTAGAACCGATAATCAAAAACCGATGTTGAATCCGATATTAGAACCGATATTGAAACACCGATATTGAAAAACCTATATCGAAAAACTGATATTGCAAAACCGATATTGAAAAATCGATACTGAATCCGATATTAGGACCGATATTGAAAAACCGATATTGAAAAACAAATATTGAAAAACCGATATTGAAAAACCGATATTGAAAAACCGATATTTAATTCGATATTAGAACCGATATTCAAAAACCGATACTGAATCCGATATTAGAACCGATATTGAAAAACCGATATTGAAAAACAAATATTGAAAAACTGATATTGAAAAACCGATATTGAAAAACCGATATTGCAAAACCAATATTGAATCCGATATTAGAACCGATATTCAAAAACCGATATTGAATCCGATATTAGAACCGATATTCAAAAACCGATATTGAATCCGATATTAGAACCGATATTCAAAAACCGATATTGAAAAACCTATATCGAAAAACTGATATTGCAAAACCGATATTGAAATACCGATATTGAAAAACCGATATTGAATCCGATATTAGAACCGATATTCAAAAACCGATGTCGAATCCGATATTAGAACCGATATTCAAAAACCGATATTCAAAAACCGATATTGAAAAACCTATATCGAAAAAATGATATTGCAAAACCGTAATTGAAAAAACCGATATTGAATCCGATATTAGAACCGATATTGAAAAACCGATATTGAAAAACCGATATTGAAAAACCTATATCGAAAAACTGATATTGCAAAACCGATATTGAATCCGACATTAGAACTGATATTCAAAAACCGATGTTGAATCCGATATTAGAACCGATATTCAAAAACCGATGTTGAATCCGATATTAGAACCGATATTCAAAAACCGATATTGAATCCGATATTAGAACCGATATTCAAAAACCGATATTGAAAAACCTATATCGAAAAACTGATATTCCAAAACCGATATTGAAAAACCGATATTGAATCCGATATTAGAACCGATATTGAAAAACCGATATTGAAAAACCTATATCGAAAAACTGATATTGCAAAACCGATATTGAAAAACCGATGTTGAATCCGATATTAGAACCGATATTCAAAAACCGATGTTGAATCCGATATTAGAACCGATATTCAAAAACCGATATTGAAAAACAAATATTGAAAAACTGATATTGAAAAACCGATATTGAAAAACCGATATTGAAAAACCGATATTGAAAAACCGATATTGAATCCGATATTAGGACCGATATTGAAAAACCGATAACGAAAAACACATATTGAAAAACAAATATTGAAAAACTGATATTGAAAAACCGATATTGAAAAACCGATATTGAAAAACCGATATTGAATCCGATATTAGAACCAATATTGAAAAACCGATATTGAAAAACTGATATCGAAAAACTGATATTGCAAAACCGATATTGAAATACCGATATTGAAAAACCGATATTGAATCCGATATTAGAACCGATATTGAAAAACCGATATTGAAAAACCTATATCGAAAAACTGATATTGCAAAACCGATATTGAATCCGATATTAGAACCGATATTCAAAAACCGATGTTGAATCCGATATTAGAACCGATATTCAAAAACCGATATTGAATCCGATATTAGAACCGATATTCAAAAACCGATATTGAAAAACCTATATCGAAAAACTGATATTGCAAAACCGATATTGAAATACCGATATTGAAAAACCGATATTGAATCCGATATTAGAACCGATATTGAAAAACCGATATTGAAAAACCTATATCGAAAAACTGATATTGCAAAACCGATATTGAATCCGACATTAGAACCGATATTCAAAAACCGATGTTGAATCCGATATTAGAACCGATATTCAAAAACCGATGTTGAATCCGATATTAGAACCGATATTCAAAAACCGATATTGAATCCGATATTAGAACCGATATTCAAAAACCGATATTGAAAAACCTATATCGAAAAACTGATATTGCAAAACCGATATTGAAAAACCGATATTGAATCCGATATTAGAACCGATATTGAAAAACCGACATTGAAAAACCTATATCGAAAAACTGATATTGCAAAACCGATATTGAAAAACCGATATTGCAAAACCGATATTGAATCCGATATTAGAACCGATATTCAAAAACCGATATTGAATCCGATATTAGAACCGATATTCAAAAACCGATATTGAATCCGATATTAGAACCGATGTTCAAAAACCGATATTCAAAAACCAATATCGAAAAACTGATATTGCAAAACCGATATTGAAAAACCGATGTTGAATCCGATATTAGAACCGATATTCAAAAACCGATGTTGAATCCGATATTAGAACCGATATTCAAAAACCGATATTGAAAAACAAATATTGAAAAACTGATATTGAAAAACCGATATTGAAAAACCGATATTGAATCCGATATTAGGACCGATATTGAAAAACCGATATTGAAAAACCGATAACGAAAAACACATATTGAAAAACAAATATTGAAAAACTGATATTGAAAAACCGATATTGAAAAACCGATATTGAAAAACCGATATTGAATCCGATATTAGAACCGATATTGAAAAACCGATATTGAAAAACTGATATCGAAAAACTGATATTGCAAAACCGATACTGAAAAACCGATATTGAATCCGATATTAGAACCGATATTCAAAAACCGATATTGAATCCGATATTAGAACCGATATTCAAAAACCGATATTGAATCCGATATTAGAACCGATATTCAAAAACCGATATTGAAAAACCTATATCGAAAAACTGATATTCCAAAACCGATATTGAAAAACCGATATTGAATCCGATATTAGAACCGATATTGAAAAACCGATATTGAAAAACCTATATCGAAAAACTGATATTGCAAAACCGATATTGAAAAACCGATGTTGAATCCGATATTAGAACCGATATTCAAAAACCGATGTTGAATCCGATATTAGAACCGATATTCAAAAACCGATATTGAAAAACAAATATTGAAAAACTGATATTGAAAAACCGATATTGAAAAACCGATATTGAAAAACCGATATTGAAAAACCGATATTGAATCCGATATTAGGACCGATATTGAAAAACCGATAACGAAAAACACATATTGAAAAACAAATATTGAAAAACTGATATTGAAAAACCGATATTGAAAAACCGATATTGAAAAACCGATATTGAATCCGATATTAGAACCAATATTGAAAAACCGATATTGAAAAACTGATATCGAAAAACTGATATTGCAAAACCGATATTGAAATACCGATATTGAAAAACCGATATTGAATCCGATATTAGAACCGATATTGAAAAACCGATATTGAAAAACCTATATCGAAAAACTGATATTGCAAAACCGATATTGAATCCGATATTAGAACCGATATTCAAAAACCGATGTTGAATCCGATATTAGAACCGATATTCAAAAACCGATATTGAATCCGATATTAGAACCGATATTCAAAAACCGATATTGAAAAACCTATATCGAAAAACTGATATTGCAAAACCGATATTGAAATACCGATATTGAAAAACCGATATTGAATCCGATATTAGAACCGATATTGAAAAACCGATAT
Source organism: Andrena cerasifolii (assembly GCF_050908995.1). Lineage (NCBI taxonomy): Eukaryota > Metazoa > Arthropoda > Insecta > Hymenoptera > Andrenidae > Andrena > Andrena cerasifolii. Next base: position 7,026 of record NW_027487716.1, on the reverse strand, counting down.
TGAAAAACCTATATCGAAAAACTGATATTGCAAAACCGATATTGAATCCGACATTAGAACCGATATTCAAAAACCGATGTTGAATCCGATATTAGAACCGATATTCAAAAACCGATGTTGAATCCGATATTAGAACCGATATTCAAAAACCGATATTGAATCCGATATTAGAACCGATATTCAAAAACCGATATTGAAAAACCTATATCGAAAAACTGATATTGCAAAACCGATATTGAAAAACCGATATTGAATCCGATATTAGAACCGATATTGAAAAACCGACATTGAAAAACCTATATCGAAAAACTGATATTGCAAAACCGATATTGAAAAACCGATATTGCAAAACCGATATTGAATCCGATATTAGAACCGATATTCAAAAACCGATATTGAATCCGATATTAGAACCGATATTCAAAAACCGATATTGAATCCGATATTAGAACCGATGTTCAAAAACCGATATTCAAAAACCAATATCGAAAAACTGATATTGCAAAACCGATATTGAAAAACCGATGTTGAATCCGATATTAGAACCGATATTCAAAAACCGATGTTGAATCCGATATTAGAACCGATATTCAAAAACCGATATTGAAAAACAAATATTGAAAAACTGATATTGAAAAACCGATATTGAAAAACCGATATTGAATCCGATATTAGGACCGATATTGAAAAACCGATATTGAAAAACCGATAACGAAAAACACATATTGAAAAACAAATATTGAAAAACTGATATTGAAAAACCGATATTGAAAAACCGATATTGAAAAACCGATATTGAATCCGATATTAGAACCGATATTGAAAAACCGATATTGAAAAACTGATATCGAAAAACTGATATTGCAAAACCGATACTGAAAAACCGATATTGAATCCGATATTAGAACCGATATTCAAAAACCGATATTGAATCCGATATTAGAACCGATATTCAAAAACCGATATTGAATCCGATATTAGAACCGATATTCAAAAACCGATATTGAAAAACCTATATCGAAAAACTGATATTGCAAAACCGATATTGCAAAACCGTAATTGAAAAACCGATATTGAATCCGATATTAGAACCGAAATTGAAAAACCGATATTGAAAAACCTATATCGAAAAACTGATATTGCAAAACCGATATTGAAAAACCGATATTGAAAAACCGATATTGAAAAACCTATATCGAAAAACTGATATTGCAAAACCGATATTGAATCCGATATTAGAACCGATATTCAAAAACCGATGTTGAATCCGATATTAGAACCGATATTCAAAAACCGATGTTAAATCCGAAATTAGAACCGATATTGAAAAACCGATATTGAAAAACCTATATCGAAAAACTGATATTGCAAAACCGATATTGAAAAACCGATATTGAAAAACCGATATTGAAAAACCGATATTGAATCCGATATTAGAACCGATATTGAAAAACCGATATTGAATCCGATATTAGAACCGATATTGAATCCGATATTAGAACCGATATTCAAAAACCGATATTGAATCCGATATTAGAACCGATATTCAAAAACCGATATTGAAAAACCTATATCGAAAACTGATATTGCAAAACCGATATTGAAAAACCGATATTGAATCCGATATTAGAACCGATATTCAAAAACCGATGTCGAATCCGATATTAGAACCGATATTCAAAAACCGATATTCAAAAACCTATATCGAAAAACTGATATTGCAAAACCGTAATTGAAAAACCGATATTGAATCCGATATTAGAACCGATATTGAAAAACCGATATTGAAAAACCGATATTGAAAAACCTATATCGAAAAACTGATATTGCAAAACCGATATTGAATCCGATATTAGAACCGATATTCAAAAACCGATATTGAATCCGATATTAGAACCGATATTCAAAAACCGATATTGAAAAACCTATATCGAAAAACTGATATTGCAAAACCGATATTGAAAAACCGATGTTGAATCCGATATTAGAACCGATATTGAAAAACCGATGTTGAATCCGATATTAGAACCGATATTCAAAAACCGATATTGAAAAACAAATATTGAAAAACTGATATTGAAAAACCGATATTGAAAAACCGATATTGAAAAACCGATATTGAATCCGATATTAGGACCGATATTGAAAAACCGATATTGAAAAACCGATAACGAAAAACACATATTGAAAAACAAATATTGAAAAACTGATATTGAAAAACCGATATTGAAAAACCGATATTGAAAAACCGATATTGAATCCGATATTAGAACCAATATTGAAAAACCGATATTGAAAAACTGATATCGAAAAACTGATATTGCAAAACCGATATTGAAAAACCGATATTGAATCCGATATTAGAATCGATATTCAAAAACCGATATTGAATCCGATATTAGAACCGATATTCAAAAACCGATATTGAATCCGATATTAGAACCGATATTCAAAAACCGATATTGAATCCGATATTAGAACCGATATTGAAAAACCGATATTGAAAAACCTATATCGAAAAACTGATATTGCAAAACCGATATTGAATCCGACATTAGAACCGATATTCAAAAACCGATGTTGAATCCGATATTAGAACCGATATTCAAAAACCGATATTGAATCCGATATTAGAACCGATATTCAAAAACCGATATTGAAAAACCTATATCGAAAAACTGATATTGCAAAACCGATATTGAAAAACCGATATTGAAAAACCGATATTGAATCCGATATTAGAACCGATATTCAAAAACCGATGTCGAATCCGATATTAGAACCGATATTCAAAAACCGATATTGAAAAACCGATATTGAAAAACCTATATCGAAAAACTGATATTGCAAAACCGTAATTGAAAAACCGATATTGAATCCGATATTAGAACCGATATTGAAAAACCGATATTGAAAAACCGATATTGAAAAACCTATATCGAAAAACTGATATTGCAAAACCGATATTGAATCCGATATTAGAACCGATATTCAAATACCGATGTTGAATCCGATATTAGAACCGATATTCAAAAACCGATGTTAAATCCGAAATTAGAACCGATATTGAAAAACCGATATTGAAAAACCTATATCGAAAAACTGATATTGCAAAACCGTAATTGAAAAACCGATATTGAATCCGATATTAGAACCGATATTGAAAAACCGATATTGAAAAACCGATATTGAAAAACCTATATCGAAAAACTGATATTGCAAAACCGATATTGAATCCGATATTAGAACCGATATTCAAAAACCGATATTGAATCCGATATTAGAACCGATATTCAAAAACCGATATTGAAAAACCTATATCGAAAAACTGATATTGCAAAACCGATATTGAAAAACCGATGTTGAATCCGATATTAGAACCGATATTGAAAAACCGATGTTGAATCCGATATTAGAACCGATATTCAAAAACCGATATTGAAAAACAAATATTGAAAAACTGATATTGAAAAACCGATATTGAAAAACCGATATTGAAAAACCGATATTGAATCCGATATTAGGACCGATATTGAAAAACCGATATTGAAAAACCGATAACGAAAAACACATATTGAAAAACAAATATTGAAAAACTGATATTGAAAAACCGATATTGAAAAACCGATATTGAAAAACCGATATTGAATCCGATATTAGAACCAATATTGAAAAACCGATATTGAAAAACTGATATCGAAAAACTGATATTGCAAAACCGATATTGAAAAACCGATATTGAATCCGATATTAGAATCGATATTCAAAAACCGATATTGAATCCGATATTAGAACCGATATTCAAAAACCGATATTGAATCCGATATTAGAACCGATATTCAAAAACCGATATTGAATCCGATATTAGAACCGATATTCAAAAACCGATATTGAAAAACCTATATCGAAAAACTGATATTGCAAAACCGATATTGAATCCGACATTAGAACCGATATTCAAAAACCGATGTTGAATCCGATATTAGAACCGATATTCAAAAACCGATATTGAATCCGATATTAGAACCGATATTCAAAAACCGATATTGAAAAACCTATATCGAAAAACTGATATTGCAAAACCGATATTGAAAAACCGATATTGAAAAACCGATATTGAATCCGATATTAGAACCGATATTCAAAAACCGATGTCGAATCCGATATTAGAACCGATATTCAAAAACCGATATTGAAAAACCGATATTGAAAAACCTATATCGAAAAACTGATATTGCAAAACCGTAATTGAAAAACCGATATTGAATCCGATATTAGAACCGATATTGAAAAACCGATATTGAAAAACCGATATTGAAAAACCTATATCGAAAAACTGATATTGCAAAACCGATATTGAATCCGATATTAGAACCGATATTCAAATACCGATGTTGAATCCGATATTAGAACCGATATTCAAAAACCGATGTTAAATCCGAAATTAGAACCGATATTGAAAAACCGATATTGAAAAACCTATATCGAAAAACTTATATTGCAAAACCGATATTGAAAAACCGATATTGAAAAACCGATATTGAAAAACCGATATTGAAAAACCGATATTGAATCCGATATTAGAACCGATATTGAAAAACCGATATTGAATCCGATATTAGAACCGATATTGAATCCGATATTAGAACCGATATTCAAAAACCGATATTGAATCCGATATTAGAACCGATATTCAAAAACCGATATTGAAAAACCTATATCGAAAACTGATATTGCAAAACCGATATTGAAAAACCGATATTGAATCCGATATTAGAACCGATATTCAAAAACCGATGTCGAATCCGATATTAGAACCGATATTCAAAAACCGATATTCAAAAACCTATATCGAAAAACTGATATTGCAAAACCGTAATTGAAAAACCGATATTGAATCCGATATTAGAACCGATATTGAAAAACCGATATTGAAAAACCGATATTGAAAAACCTATATCGAAAAACTGATATTGCAAAACCGATATTGAATCCGATATTAGAACCGATATTCAAAAACCGATATTGAATCCGATATTAGAACCGATATTCAAAAACCGATATTGAAAAACCTATATCGAAAAACTGATATTCCAAAACCAATATTGAAAAACCGATATTGAATCCGATACTAGAACCGATATTGAAAAACCGATACTGAATCCGATATTAGAACCGATACTCAAAAACCGATATTGAAAACCAAATATTGAAAAACTGATATTGAAAACCCAATATTGAATCCGATATTAGAACCGATATTCAAAAACCGATGTTGAATCCGATATTAGAACCGATATTCAAAAACCGATGTTAAATCCGATATTAGAACCGATATTGAAAAACCGATATTGAAAAACCTATATCGAAAAACTGATATTGCAAAACCGATATTGAAAAACCGATATTGCAAAACCGATATTGAAAAACCGATATTGAAAAACCGATATTGAATCCGATATTAGAACCGATATTGAAAAACCGATATTGAAAAACCGATATTGAAAAACCTATATCGAAAAACTGATATTGCAAAACCGTAATTGAAAAACCGATATTGAATCCGATATTAGAACCGATATTGAAAAACCGATATTGAAAAACCGATATTGAAAAACCTATATCGAAAAACTGATATTGCAAAACCGATATTGAATCCGATATTAGAACCGATATTCAAAAACCGATGTTGAATCCGATATTAGAACCGATATTCAAAAACCGATGTTAAATCCGATATTAGAACCGATATTGAAAAACCGATATTGAAAAACCTATATCGAAAAACTGATATTGCAAAACCGATATTGAAAAACCGATATTGCAAAACCGATATTGAAAAACCGATATTGAAAAACCGATATTGAATCCGATATTAGAACCGATATTCAAAAACCGATATTGAAAAACAAATATGGAAAAACTGATATTGAAAAACCGATATTGAAAAACCGATATTGAAAAACCGATATTGAAAAACCGATACTGAATCCGAAATTAGGACCGATATTGAAAAACCGATATTGAAAAACAAATATTGAAAAACCGATATTGAAAAACCGATATTGAAAAACCGATATTTAATTCGATATTAGAACCGATATTCAAAAACCGATACTGAATCCGATATTAGAACCGATATTCAAAAACCGATATTGAAAAACAAATATTGAAAAACTGATATTGAAAAACCGATATTGAAAAACCGATATTGAAAAACCGATATTGAAAAACCGATATTGAATCCGATATTAGAACCGATATTGAAAAACCGATATTGAATCCGATATTAGAACCGATATTGAATCCGATATTAGAACCGATATTCAAAAACCGATATTGAATCCGATATTAGAACCGATACTCAAAAACCGATATTCAAAAACCTATATCGAAAAACTGATATTGCAAAACCGTAATTGAAAAACCGATATTGAATCCGATATTAGAACCGATATTGAAAAACCGATATTGAAAAACCGATATTGAAAAACCTATATCGAGAAACTGATATTGCAAAACCGATATTGAATCCGATATTAGAACCGATATTCAAAAACCGATATTGAAAAACCTATATCGAAAAACTGATATTCCAAAACCAATATTGAAAAACCGATATTGAATCCGATATTAGAACCGATATTGAAAAACCGATACTGAATCCGATATTAGAACCGATACTCAAAAACCGATATTGAAAACCAAATATTGAAAAACTGATATTGAAAACCCGATATTGAATCCGATATTAGAACCGATATTGAAAAACCTATATCGAAAAACTGATATTGCAAAACCGATATCGAAAAACTGATATTGCAAAACCGATATTGAATCCGATATTAGAACCGATATTCAAAAACCGATGTTGAATCCGATATTAGAACCGATATTGAAAAACCGATATTGAAAAACCTATATCGAAAAACTGATATTGCAAAACCGATATTGAAAAACCGATATTGCAAAACCGATATTGAATCCGATATTAGAACCGATATTCAAAAACCGATATTGAAAAAC
>NW_027487715.1:0-7500 GCF_050908995.1 Andrena cerasifolii | reverse complement strand
GTCGGTCGGCCGGTCGGTCGGTCAGTCGGTCAGTCAGTCCGTCGGTCGGTCGGTCGGTCGGTCGTTCGGTCGGTCGTTCGGACGGTCGGTCGGTCAGTCGGTCAGTCGGTCCGTCGGTCGGTCGGTCGTTCGGTCAGTCGTTCGGTCGGTCGGTCGGTCAGTCGGTCAGTCGGTCAGTCAGTCCGTCGGTCCGTCGGTCGGTCGGTCGGTCGGTCGGTCAGTCGTTCAGTCGGTCAGTCAGTCCGTCGGTCGGTCGGTCGGTCGGTCGGCCGTTCAGTCGGTCAGTCGGTCAGTCGGTCATTCGATCAGTCAGTCCGTCGGTCGTTCGGTCGGTCGGTCGGTCAGTCGGTCAGTCGATCAGTCAGTCCGTCGGTCGGTCGGTCGGTCGGTCGGCAGGTCGGTCGGTCAGTCGGTCAGTCAGTCCGTCGGTCGGTCGGTCGGTCGGTCGGTCGGTCGGTCGGTCGGTCGGTCGGTCGGTCGGTCGGTCAGTCGTTCAGTCGGTCAGTCAGTCCGTCGGTCCGTCGGTCGGTCGGTCGGTCGGTCGGTCAGTCGTTCAGTCGGTCAGTCAGTCCGTCGGTCGGTCGGTCGGTCGGTCGGTCGTTCAGTCGGTCAGTCGGTCAGTCGGTCATTCGATCAGTCAGTCCGTCGGTCGTTCGGTCGGTCGGTCGGTCAGTCGGTCAGTCGATCAGTCAGTCCGTCGGTCGGTCGGTCGGTCGGTCGGCCGGTCGGTCGGTCGGTCAGTTGGTCGGTCAGACGGTCAGTCGATCAGTCAGTCCGTCGGTCGGTCGGTCGGTCGGTCGGTCGGTCGGTCAGTCGGTCAGTCGATCAGTCAGTCCGTCGGTCGGTCGGTCGGTCGGTCGGCCGGTCGGTCGGTCAGTCGGTCAGTCAGTCCGTCGGTCGGTCGGTCGGTCGGTCGTTCGGTCGGTCGTTCGGTCGGTCGGTCGGTCAGTCGGTCAGTCGGTCCGTCGGTCGGTCGGTCGTTCGGTCGGTCGGTCGGTCGGTCGGTCGGTCAGTCGTTCAGTCGGTCAGTCAGTCCGTCGGTCGGTCGGTCGGTCGGTCGGTCGGTCGGTCGGTCGGTCGTTCGGTCGGTCGGTCGGTCGGTCGGTCAGTCGGTCAGTCGGTCCGTCAGTCCGTCGGTCGGACGGACGGTCGGTCGGTCAGTTGGTCGGTCAGTCGGTCAGTCGGTCAGTCAGTCCGTCGGTCGGTCGGTCGGTCGGTCGGTCGTTCGGTCGGTTGTTCTGTCGGTCGGTCGGTCAGTCGGTCAGTCGATCAGTCAGTCCGTCGGTCGGTCGGTCGGTCGGTCGGTCAGTCGGTCAGTCGATCAGTCAGTCCGTCGGTCGGTCGGTCGGTCGGTCGGTTGGCCGGTCGGTCGGTCAGTCGGTCAGTCAGTCCGTCGGTCGGTCGGTCGGTCGGTCTTTCGGTCGGTCGTTCGGACGGTCGGTCGGTCAGTCGGTCAGTCGGTCCGTCGGTCGGTCGGTCGTTCGGTCAGTCGTTCGGTCGGTCGGTCGGTCAGTCGGTCAGTCGGTCAGTCAGTCCGTCGGTCCGTCGGTCGGTCGGTCGGTCGGTCGGTCAGTCGTTCAGTCGGTCAGTCAGTCCGTCGGTCGGTCGGTCGGTCGGTCGGTCGGTCGTTCGGTCGGTCAGTCGGTCAGTCGGTCAGTCAGTCCGTCGGTCGGTCCGTCGGTCGGTCGGTCGGTCGGTCGGTCAGTCGGTCAGTCGATCAGTCAGTCCGTCGGTCAGTCGTTCAGTCGGTCAGTCGGTCAGTCGGTCATTCGATCAGTCAGTCCGTCGGTCGTTCGGTCGGTCGGTCGGTCAGTCGGTCAGTCGATCAGTCAGTCCGTCGGTCGGTCGGTCGGTCGGTCGGCCGGTCGGTCGGTCGGTCAGTTGGTCGGTCAGTCGGTCAGTCGGTCAGTCAGTCCGTCGGTCGGTCGGTCGGTCGGTCGGTCGTTCGGTCGGTCGTTCGGTCGGTCGTTCGGTCGATCGGTCGGTCAGTCGGTCAGTCGGTCCGTCGGTCGGTCGGTCGTTCGGTCAGTCGTTCGGTCGGTCGGTCGGTCAGTCGGTCAGTCGGTTGTTCGGTCAGTCGTTCGGTCGGTCGGTCGGTCAGTCGGTCAGTCGGTCAGTCAGTCCGTCGGTCCGTCGGTCGGTCGGTCGGTCGGTCGGTCGGTCAGTCGTTCATTCGGTCAGTCAGTCCGTCGGTCGGTCGGTCGGTCGGTCGGTCGGTCGGTCGGTCGTTCGGTCGGTCGGTCGGTCGGTCGGTCAGTCGGTCAGTCGGTCCGTCAGTCCGTCGGTCGGACGGACGGTCGGTCGGTCAGTTGGTCGGTCAGTCGGTCAGTCGGTCAGTCAGTCCGTCGGTCGGTCGGTCGGTCGGTCGGTCGGTCGTTCGGTCGGTCGTTCGGTCGGTCGGTCGGTCAGTCGGTCAGTCGATCAGTCAGTCCGTCGGTCGGTCGGTCGGTCGGTCGGTCAGTCGGTCAGTCGATCAGTCAGTCCGTCGGTCGGTCGGTCGGTCGGTCGGCCGGTCGGTCGGTCAGTCGGTCAGTCAGTCCGTCGGTCGGTCGGTCGGTCGGTCGTTCGGTCGGTCGTTCGGACGGTCGGTCGGTCAGTCGGTCAGTCGGTCCGTCGGTCGGTCGGTCGTTCGGTCAGTCGTTCGGTCGGTCGGTCGGTCAGTCGGTCAGTCGGTCAGTCAGTCCGTCGGTCCGTCGGTCGGTCGGTCGGTCGGTCGGTCAGTCGTTCAGTCGGTCAGTCAGTCCGTCGGTCGGTCGGTCGGTCGGTCGGTCGTTCAGTCGGTCAGTCGGTCAGTCGGTCATTCGATCAGTCAGTCCGTCGGTCGTTCGGTCGGTCGGTCGGTCAGTCGGTCAGTCGATCAGTCAGTCCGTCGGTCGGTCGGTCGGTCGGTCGGCAGGTCGGTCGGTCAGTCGGTCAGTCAGTCCGTCGGTCGGTCGGTCGGTCGGTCGGTCGGTCGGTCGGTCGGTCGGTCGGTCGGTCGGTCGGTCGGTCAGTCGTTCAGTCGGTCAGTCAGTCCGTCGGTCCGTCGGTCGGTCGGTCGGTCGGTCGGTCAGTCGTTCAGTCGGTCAGTCAGTCCGTCGGTCGGTCGGTCGGTCGGTCGGTCGTTCAGTCGGTCAGTCGGTCAGTCGGTCATTCGATCAGTCAGTCCGTCGGTCGTTCGGTCGGTCGGTCGGTCAGTCGGTCAGTCGATCAGTCAGTCCGTCGGTCGGTCGGTCGGTCGGTCGGCCGGTCGGTCGGTCGGTCAGTTGGTCGGTCAGACGGTCAGTCGATCAGTCAGTCCGTCGGTCGGTCGGTCGGTCGGTCGGTCGGTCGGTCAGTCGGTCAGTCGATCAGTCAGTCCGTCGGTCGGTCGGTCGGTCGGTCGGCCGGTCGGTCGGTCAGTCGGTCAGTCAGTCCGTCGGTCGGTCGGTCGGTCGGTCGTTCGGTCGGTCGTTCGGTCGGTCGGTCGGTCAGTCGGTCAGTCGGTCCGTCGGTCGGTCGGTCGTTCGGTCAGTCGTTCGGTCGGTCGGTCGATCAGTCAGTCCGTCGGTCGGTCGGTCGGTCGGTCGGCCGGTCGGTCGGTCAGTCGGTCAGTCAGTCCGTCGGTCGGTCGGTCGGTCGGTCGGTCGGTCGGTCGGTCAGTCGTTCAGTCGGTCAGTCGGTCAGTCGGTCATTCGATCAGTCAGTCCGTCGGTCGGTCGGTCGGTCAGTCGGTCAGTCGGTCGGTCGGTCGGTCGGTCAGTCGGTCAGTTGGTCGGTCAGTCGGTCAGTCGGTCAGTCGGTCAGTCAGTCCGTCGGTCGGTCGGTCGGTCAGTCGTTCGGTCGGTCGTTCGGTCGGTCGTTCGGTCGGTCGGTCGGTCAGTCGGTCAGTCGGTCCGTCGGTCGGTCGGTCGTTCGGTCAGTCGTTCGGTCGGTCAGTCGGTCAGTCGGTCAGTCAGTCCGTCGGTCGGTCCGTCGGTCGGTCGGTCGGTCGGTCGGTCAGTCGGTCAGTCGATCAGTCAGTCCGTCGGTCAGTCGTTCAGTCGGTCAGTCGGTCAGTCGGTCATTCGATCAGTCAGTCCGTCGGTCGTTCGGTCGGTCGGTCGGTCAGTCGGTCAGTCGATCAGTCAGTCCGTCGGTCGGTCGGTCGGTCGGTCGGCCTGTCGGTCGGTCGGTCAGTTGGTCGGGCAGTCGGTCAGTCGGTCAGTCAGTCCGTCGGTCGGTCGGTCGGTCGGTCGGTCGTTCGGTCAGTCGTTCGGTCGGTCGGTCGGTCAGTCGGTCAGTCGGTCGTTCGGTCAGTCGTTCGGTCGGTCGGTCGGTCAGTCGGTCAGTCGGTCAGTCAGTCCGTCGGTCCGTCGGTCGGTCGGTCGGTCGGTCGGTCGGTCAGTCGTTCAGTCGGTCAGTCAGTCCGTCGGTCGGTCGGTCGGTCGGTCGGTCGGTCGGTCGGTCGGTCGTTCGGTCGGTCGGTCGGTCGGTCGGTCAGTCGGTCAGTCGGTCCGTCAGTCCGTCGGTCGGACGGACGGTCGGTCGGTCAGTTGGTCGGTCAGTCGGTCAGTCGGTCAGTCAGTCCGTCGGTCGGTCGGTCGGTCGGTCGGTCGTTCGGTCGGTCGTTCGGTCGGTCGGTCGGTCAGTCGGTCAGTCGATCAGTCAGTCCGTCGGTCGGTCGGTCGGTCGGTCGGTCAGTCGGTCAGTCGATCAGTCAGTCCGTCGGTCGGTCGGTCGGTCGGTCGGTCGGCCGGTCGGTCGGTCAGTCGGTCAGTCAGTCCGTCGGTCGGTCGGTCGGTCGGTCGTTCGGTCGGTCGTTCGGACGGTCGGTCGGTCAGTCGGTCAGTCGGTCCGTCGGTCGGTCGGTCGTTCGGTCAGTCGTTCGGTCGGTCGGTCGGTCAGTCGGTCAGTCGGTCAGTCAGTCCGTCGGTCGGTCGGTCGGTCGGTCTTTCGGTCGGTCGTTCGGACGGTCGGTCGGTCAGTCGGTCAGTCGGTCCGTCGGTCGGTCGGTCGTTCGGTCAGTCGTTCGGTCGGTCGGTCGGTCAGTCGGTCAGTCGGTCAGTCAGTCCGTCGGTCCGTCGGTCGGTCGGTCGGTCGGTCGGTCAGTCGTTCAGTCGGTCAGTCAGTCCGTCGGTCGGTCGGTCGGTCGGTCGGTCGGTCGTTCGGTCGGTCAGTCGGTCAGTCGGTCAGTCAGTCCGTCGGTCGGTCCGTCGGTCGGTCGGTCGGTCGGTCGGTCAGTCGGTCAGTCGATCAGTCAGTCCGTCGGTCAGTCGTTCAGTCGGTCAGTCGGTCAGTCGGTCATTCGATCAGTCAGTCCGTCGGTCGTTCGGTCGGTCGGTCGGTCAGTCGGTCAGTCGATCAGTCAGTCCGTCGGTCGGTCGGTCGGTCGGTCGGCCGGTCGGTCGGTCGGTCAGTTGGTCGGTCAGTCGGTCAGTCGGTCAGTCAGTCCGTCGGTCGGTCGGTCGGTCGGTCGGTCGTTCGGTCGGTCGTTCGGTCGGTCGTTCGGTCGATCGGTCGGTCAGTCGGTCAGTCGGTCCGTCGGTCGGTCGGTCGTTCGGTCAGTCGTTCGGTCGGTCGGTCGGTCAGTCGGTCAGTCGGTTGTTCGGTCAGTCGTTCGGTCGGTCGGTCGGTCAGTCGGTCAGTCGGTCAGTCAGTCCGTCGGTCCGTCGGTCGGTCGGTCGGTCGGTCGGTCGGTCAGTCGTTCATTCGGTCAGTCAGTCCGTCGGTCGGTCGGTCGGTCGGTCGGTCGGTCGGTCGGTCGGTCGTTCGGTCGGTCGGTCGGTCGGTCGGTCAGTCGGTCAGTCGGTCCGTCAGTCCGTCGGTCGGACGGACGGTCGGTCGGTCAGTTGGTCGGTCAGTCGGTCAGTCGGTCAGTCAGTCCGTCGGTCGGTCGGTCGGTCGGTCGGTCGGTCGTTCGGTCGGTCGTTCGGTCGGTCGGTCGGTCAGTCGGTCAGTCGATCAGTCAGTCCGTCGGTCGGTCGGTCGGTCGGTCGGTCAGTCGGTCAGTCGATCAGTCAGTCGTCGGTCGGTCGGTCGGTCGGTCGGCCGGTCGGTCGGTCAGTCGGTCAGTCAGTCCGTCGGTCGGTCGGTCGGTCGGTCGTTCGGTCGGTCGTTCGGACGGTCGGTCGGTCAGTCGGTCAGTCGGTCCGTCGGTCGGTCGGTCGTTCGGTCAGTCGTTCGGTCGGTCGGTCGGTCAGTCGGTCAGTCGGTCAGTCAGTCCGTCGGTCCGTCGGTCGGTCGGTCGGTCGGTCGGTCAGTCGTTCAGTCGGTCAGTCAGTCCGTCGGTCGGTCGGTCGGTCGGTCGGTCGTTCAGTCGGTCAGTCGGTCAGTCGGTCATTCGATCAGTCAGTCCGTCGGTCGTTCGGTCGGTCGGTCGGTCAGTCGGTCAGTCGATCAGTCAGTCCGTCGGTCGGTCGGTCGGTCGGTCGGCAGGTCGGTCGGTCAGTCGGTCAGTCAGTCCGTCGGTCGGTCGGTCGGTCGGTCGGTCGGTCGGTCGGTCGGTCGGTCGGTCGGTCGGTCGGTCAGTCGTTCAGTCGGTCAGTCGGTCAGTCGGTCATTCGATCAGTCAGTCCGTCGGTCGTTCGGTCGGTCGGTCGGTCAGTCGGTCAGTCGATCAGTCAGTCCGTCGGTCGGTCGGTCGGTCGGTCGGCCGGTCGGTCGGTCGGTCAGTTGGTCGGTCAGTCGGTCAGTCGGTCAGTCAGTCCGTCGGTCGGTCGGTCGGTCGGTCGGTCGTTCGGTCGGTCGGTCGGTCAGACGGTCAGTCGATCAGTCAGTCCGTCGGTCGGTCGGTCGGTCGGTCGGTCGGTCGGTCAGTCGGTCAGTCGATCAGTCAGTCCGTCGGTCGGTCGGTCGGTCGGTCGGCCGGTCGGTCGGTCAGTCGGTCAGTCAGTCCGTCGGTCGGTCGGTCGGTCGGTCGTTCGGTCGGTCGTTCGGTCGGTCGGTCGGTCAGTCGGTCAGTCGGTCCGTCGGTCGGTCGGTCGTTCGGTCAGTCGTTCGGTCGGTCGGTCGATCAGTCAGTCCGTCGGTCGGTCGGTCGGTCGGTCGGCCGGTCGGTCGGTCAGTCGGTCAGTCAGTCCGTCGGTCGGTCGGTCGGTCGGTCGGTCGGTCGGTCGGTCGGTCAGTCGTTCAGTCGGTCAGTCGGTCAGTCGGTCATTCGATCAGTCAGTCCGTCGGTCGGTCGGTCGGTCAGTCGGTCAGTCGGTCGGTCGGTCGGTCGGTCAGTCGGTCAGTTGGTCGGTCAGTCGGTCAGTCGGTCAGTCGGTCAGTCAGTCCGTCGGTCGGTCGGTCGGTCAGTCGTTCGGTCGGTCGTTCGGTCGGTCGTTCGGTCGGTCGGTCGGTCAGTCGGTCAGTCGGTCCGTCGGTCGGTCGGTCGTTCGGTCAGTCGTTCGGTCGGTCAGTCGGTCAGTCGGTCAGTCAGTCCGTCGGTCGGTCCGTCGGTCGGTCGGTCGGTCGGTCGGTCAGTCGGTCAGTCGATCAGTCAGTCCGTCGGTCAGTCGTTCAGTCGGTCAGTCGGTCAGTCGGTCATTCGATCAGTCAGTCCGTCGGTCGTTCGGTCGG
>NW_027487713.1:0-13587 GCF_050908995.1 Andrena cerasifolii | reverse complement strand
TTTTCTTAACTTTAATTTTTTTTAAATTTAAAAATTTTATTTATTTTTTTTTAAATTATAATTTTTTATTTCAAAAAATGTTTTTTTTAATTTTTATATTTCTTTTACTTCAATTTTTTTAAATTTTTTAAAATTTTTTAAAATTTTTTTTTAATTTAAATTTTTTTAATTTTCTTATAATTTTTTTATTTTTTAAAAATTTTTTAAATTCTTTTTTAAAAAATTTGTTTTAATTTTTTAACAAAATTTTTTAAAATTTTCTTTTATTTTTAAAATTTTTTTTAATTTTTTTTTTTTTAATTTTGTAACAATTTTTTTTTTAATTTTTTTATTTATGTTTTTAAAATTTTTTTCTCATTTTTTAAAAATTTTTTTCATTTTTTTTAAATTTTAAAATTTTTTTTTAATTTTCTTATAATTTTTTTTAAATTTTATAATTCTTTTTAAAAAAAATTGTTTTAATTTTTTAACAAATTTTTTATTTTTTAAAATTTTTTTTTATTTTTTTAAAAAAAAAATTTTCTATATTTTTTAACTTTTTCATTTTTTTAAATTTTTTTCATTTTGATAAATTTTTTTAAAAAATTTTTTTATTTAATTTTTTTTCTATATTTTTTAATTTTTTTCATTTTTTTTTAAATTTTTTCATTTTGTTAAATTTTTTTTTAAATTTTTTTAAAAATTTTGTTTATTTTTTTTAATTTTTTACAAAAAATCTTTAATTTTTTATATATTTTTTTTAAATTTTTAAAAAAATTTTAAATTTTTTTTTAAAAAATTTGTATTAATTTTTTAACAATTTTTTTTTTAATTTTTTTATTTATGTTTTTAAATTTTTTCTTTTTTTTAAATTTTTTTAATTTTTAAAATTTTTTTTAAATTTTTTTAATTTTTAAAAATTTTTTTTAAATTTTTAATTTTTTTTTAATTTTCTTAACTTTAATTTTTTTTAAATTTAAAAATTTTATTTATTTTTTTTTAAATTATAATTTTTTATTTCAAAAAATGTTTTTTTTAATTTTTATTTTTCTTTTATTTTAATTTTTTTAAATTTTTTAAAATTTTTTAAAATTTTTTTTTAATTTAAATTTTTTTAATTTTCTTATAATTTTTTTATTTTTTAAAAATTTTTTAAAATTCTTTTTTAAAAAATTTGTTTTAATTTTTTAACAAAATTTTTTAAAATTTTTTTTTATTTTTAAAATTTTTTTTAATTTTTTTTTTTTTAATTTTGTAACAATTTTTTTTTTAATTTTTTTATTTATGTTTTTAAAATTTTTTTCTCATTTTTTAAAAATTTTTTTCATTTTTTTTAAATTTTAAAATTTTTTTTTAATTTTCTTATAATTTTTTTTAAATTTTATAATTCTTTTTAAAAAAAATTGTTTTAATTTTTTAACAAATTTTTTTTAAATTATTTTTTATTTTTTAAAATTTTTTTTTATTTTTTTAAAAAAAAAATTTTCTATATTTTTTAACTTTTTCATTTTTTTTAAATTTTTTTCATTTTTATAAATTTTTTTTAAAAATTTTTTTATTTAATTTTTTTTCTATATTTTTTAATTTTTTTCATTTTTTTTAAATTTTTTCATTTTGTTAAATTTTTTTTTAAATTTTTTTAAAAATTTTGTTTATTTTTTTTAATTTTTTACAAAAAATCTTTAATTTTTTATATATTATTTTTAAATTTTTAAAAAAATTTAAAATTTTTTTTTTTAAAAATTTGTATTAATTTTTTAACAATTTTTTTTTAAATTTTTTTATTTATGTTTTTAAATTTTTTCTTTTTTTTAAATTTTTTTAATTTTTAAAATTTTTTTTAAATTTTTTTAATTTTTAAAATTTTTTTTAAATTTTTAATTTTTTTTTAATTTTCTTAACTTTAATTTTTTTTAAATTTAAAAATTTTATTTATTTTTTTTTAAATTATAATTTTTTATTTCAAAAAATGTTTTTTTTAATTTTTATTTTTCTTTTATTTTAATTTTTTTAAATTTTTTCAAATTTTTAAAATTTTTTTTTAATTTTTTTGTTTTTTTTAAATTTTTTTAAAATTTTTTCTTAGTTTTTTTCAAATTTTTTATTTTTTTTAAATTTAAATTTTTTTTTAATTTTCTTATATTATTTTTAAATTTTTAAAAAAATTTTAAATTTTTTTTTTAAAAATTTGTATTAATTTTTTAACAATTTTTTTTTAAATTTTTTTATTTATGTTTTTAAATTTTTTCTTTTTTTAAAATTTTTTTAATTTTTAAAATTTTTTTTAAATTTTTTTAATTTTTAAAATTTTTTTTAAATTTTTAATTTTTTTTTAATTTTCTTAACTTTAATTTTTTTTAAATTTAAAAATTTTATTTATTTTTTTTTAAATTATAATTTTTTATTTCAAAAAATGTTTTTTTTAATTTTTATTTTTCTTTTATTTTAATTTTTTTAAATTTTTTCAAATTTTTAAAATTTTTTTTTAATTTTTTTGTTTTTTTTAAATTTTTTTAAAATTTTTTCTTAGTTTTTTTCAAATTTTTTTATTTTTTTTAAATTTAAATTTTTTTTTAATTTTCTTATATTTTTTTTAAATTTTTTAATTTTTTAAAATAAAATTGTTTTAATTTTTAACAAATTTTTTTAAAATTATTTTTTATTTTCTTTAAATTTTTTTTATTTTTTTTTAAAAAAAATTTCTATATTTTTTAACTTTTTCATTTTTTAAAAAATTTTTTTTTTAAATTTTTTAAAATTTTTTTAAAATTTTTTTAAATTTTTTTTTTAAAATTTGTTTTAATTTTTTAACAAAATTTTTTTTTATTTTTTTTTATTTTTTTTTAATTTAAATTTTTTTAATTTTCTTATAATTTTTTTATTTTTTAAAAATTTTTTTAAATTCTTTTTTAAAAAATTTGTTTTAATTTTTTAACAAAATTTTTAAAAAAAATTTTTTATTTTTTAAATTTTTTTTAATTTTTTTCTATATTTTTTAATTTTGTAACAATTTTTTTTTTAATTTTTTTATTTATGTTTTTAAAATTTTTTTCTCATTTTTAAAAAATTTTTTTTTTTAAATTTTAAATTTTTTTTTTAATTTTCTTATAATTTTTTTTAAATTTTATAATTCTTTTTAAAAAAAAATTGTTTTAATTTTTTAACAATTTTTTTTAAAATTATTTTTTATTTTTTAAAATTTTTTTTTATTTTTTTTTATTTTTTTTTAATTTAAATTTTTTTAATTTTCTTATAATTTTTTTATTTTTTAAAAATTTTTTTAAATTCTTTTTTAAAAAATTTGTTTTAATTTTTTAACAAAATTTTTAAAAAAATTTTTTTATTTTTTAAATTTTTTTTAATTTTTTTCTATATTTTTTAATTTTGTAACAATTTTTTTTAAATTTTTTTATTTATGTTTTTAAAATTTTTTTCTCATTTTTAAAAAATTTTTTTTTTTTTTAAATTTTAAATTTTTTTTTTAATTTTCTTATAATTTTTTTTAAATTTTATAATTCTTTTTAAAAAAAATTGTTTTAATTTTTTAACAATTTTTTTTTAAATTATTTTTTATTTTTTAAAATTTTTTTTTATTTTTTTAAAAAAAAATTTCTATATTTTTTAACTTTTTCATTTTTTTTAAATTTTTTTCATTTTTATAAAATTTTTTTAACAATTTTTTTTTAAATTTTTTTATTTATGTTTTTAAATTTTTTCTTTTTTTTAAATTTTTTTTAATTTTTAAAATTTTTTTAAAATTTTTTTAATTTTTAAATTTTTTTTTTAAAATTTTAATTTTTTTTTAATTTTCTTATAATTTTTGTATTTTTTAAAATTTTTTAAAATTTTTTTTTAAAAAATTTGTTTTAATTTTTTAACAAAAATTTTTAAAAAATTTTTTTTTATTTTTTAAAATTTTCATTTGTTTATTTTTTTTATTCTTTATTTTTCTTTTAATTTTTTGTATATTTTTTATTAAAAAATTTTTTTTTGTATTTTAAATTTTTTATATATTTTTTAAATTAAAAAAAATTTAAATTTTTTTTTAATTTTTCACCTCTTTAATTTTTAATTTTTTTTAATTTTCTTAACTTTAATTTTTTTTTAAATTTAAATTTTTTTTATTTTTTTTAAATTATAATTTTTTATTTCAAAAAATGTTTTTTTAATTTTTATTTTTATTTTATTTTAATTTTTTTTAATTTTCTTATAATTTTTTTTAAATTTTTAAATTTTTTTTTTAATTTTCTTATAATTTTTTTTTAATTTTGTTTTAATTTTTTAATTTTTTTTTAAAAAAAATTGTTTTAATTTTTTAACAAAATTTTAAAAAAAAATTTTATTTTATTTTTTTTTTTTAATTTTTTTTAAATTTTTTAAAATACTTTTTAATTTTTTTTTTATTTTTTAAAATTTTTATTTGTTTATTTTTTTATTTTTCTTCTAAATTTTTGTATATTTTTTTATTTAAATTTTTTTTTTGTATTTAAATTTTTTTATTTTAATTTTATTAAATTTTTGATTTTTATATTAATTATTTTAATATTTTTAAATTTTTTTAAAAATTTTTTAAAAAAAAAATTTTTTTAATTTTTAATTTTTTTTTAATTTTCTTATAATTTTTTTATTTTTTAAAAATTTAAAAAAAAAATTTTTAATTTTTTTTTAAAAAATTGTTTTAATTTTTTAACAATTTCTTTTAAAAAAAATATTATTTATGTTTTTGTATTTTTTCTACATTTTTTAATTTTTTTAAATTTAATTTTTTTAAATTTTCTTATAATTATTTTATTTTTTAAAAATTTTCTAAAATTTTTTAAATTTTTTTTTTAAAAAATTTGTTTTAATTTTTTAACCAAATTTTTTTTTATTTCTTTTTATTTTTTAAAATTTTTAAAATTTTTTAAAATTTTTTAAAAATTTTCTTATAAATTTTTTTTAAAATTTTAAGAAAATTTTTTTTTAATTTTTTTAAATTTTTTTTTAAAAAATTTGTTTTATATTTTAAACAAAATTTTTTTAATTTTTTTTTAAATTTTTTTTTTAATTTTTTTCTATATTTTTTAATTTTTTTAATTTTTTTAAAAATTTTTTCATTTTGTAAATTTTTTTAAAAATTTGTTTAAATTTTTTTTTAAAAAATTTGTTTTAATTTTTTAACAAAATTTTTTTTAAATTTTTTTTTAAAAAATTTGTTTTAATTTTTTAACAAAAATTTTTCAAATTTTTTTTATTTTTTTTAATTTAATTTTTTTTTAATTTTCTTATAATTTTTTCATTTTTTTTAAATTTTTAAAATTTTTTTTCAATTTTTTTTAAAAAAAGTTGTTTTAATTTTTTAACAAAATTTTTTTAAAATTTTTTTTTATTTTTTTTTAATTTTTTTTCTATATTTTTTAATTTTTTTTATTTGTTTAAAAAAAATTTGTTTTAATTTTTTTCTATATTTTTTAACTTTTTTCATTTTTTAAAAAATTTTTTCATTGTGTTAAATTTTTTTTAAAATTTTTTTAAAAATTTTGTTTATTTTTTTTAATTTTTTACAAAAAATCTTTAATTTTTTAACAATTTTTTTAAAAATTTTTACTTATGTCTTTAAAATTTTGTACTTATTTTTTTGGTAAATTTTTTTAATTTTTTAAAAAAAATTTGTTTTAATTTTTTAACAAAATTTTTTTAAAATTTTTTTTATTTTTTTTTAATTTAAATTTTTTTAATTTTCTTATAATTTTTTTAATTTTTAAAAAATTTTTAAAATTTTTTTTTCAAAAATTTGTTTTAATTTTTTAACAAAATTTTTTTAAAATTTTTTTTATTTTTTCAATTTTTTTTAAAATTTTTTCTATATTTTTTAATTTTTAACAATTTTCTTTAAAATTTTTTTATTTATGTTTTTAAATTTTTTTCTTATTTTTTTTAATTTTTTAAATTTTTTTTAAATTTTTTTTGTTTTTTTATAATTTTTTATTTTTTTTATTTATTTTTTTAAATTTTTTTAAAATTTGTTTAATTTTTTTAAAATTTTTTTCTTATTTTTTTAGAATTTTTTTATTTTTTTAAAATTTTTTTTTAATTTTCTTATAATTTTTTTAATTTTTAAATTTTTTTTTAAATAATTTGTTTTAATTTTTTAACAAATTTTTTTAAAATTATTTTTATTTTCTTTAAATTTTTTTTTATTTTTTTTTTTAAAAATTTCTATATTTTTTAACTTTTTCATTTTTTTAAAATTTTTTTATTTTTTTAAAATTTTTTTATTTTTTTAAAAATTTTTTTATTTTTTTTAAATTTTTAAAAAAATTTTTTAAAATTTTTTAAAATTTTTTTAAAAATTTTTTAAAATTTTTTTTAAAAAAATTGTTTTAATTTTTTAACAAATTTTTTTAAAATTATTTTTTATTTTCTTTAAATTTTTTTTTATTTTTTTTAAAAAAAATTTCTATATTTTTTAACTTTTTCATTTTTTTAAAATTTTTTTATTTTTTTTAAATTTTTTTATTTTTTTAAAATTTTTAAAAATTTTTTTTGAAATTTTTTAAAATTTTTTTTAAATTTTTTTAAAATTTTTTTTAAAAAATTTGTTTAAATTTTTTAACAATTTTTTTTAAATTTTTTTAATTTTTTTTCTATATTTTTTAATTTTTTTAATTTTTTTAAAAAAATTTTCATTTTGTTAAATTTTTTTAAAATTTTTTTTTTAAATTTTGTTTTAATTTTTTAACAACATTTCTTTTAAAAAAAATATTATTTATGTTTTTGTATTTTTTCTACATTTTTTATTTTTTTTTCATTTTTAATTTTTTTTTTAATTTTAAAATTTTTTTTAAAATTTTTTTTTAATTTTCTTATAATTTTTTTAAAAATTTTTTAAAATTTTTTTTAAAAAAATTGTTTTAATTTTTTAACAAATTTTTTTAAAATTTTTTTTATTTCTTATAAAAATTTTTTTTATTTTTTTTAAAAAAAAATTTCTATATTTTTTAACTGTTTCATTTTTTTAAAATTTTTTTTTAAATTTTTAAAAATTTTTTTTTTTAAATTTTTAAATTTTTTTTTTAAATTTTTAAAATTTTTTTTAATTTTTTTTTAAAAATTTGTTTTAATTTTTTAACAAAATTTTTTTAAAATTTTTTTTATTTTTTTTTAATTTAAATTTTTTTAATTTTCTTATAATTTTTTTAATTTTTAAAAATTTTTTAAATTTTTTTTTCAAAAATTTGTTTTAATTTTTTAACAAAATTTTTAAAAAATTTTTTTTATTTTTTCAATTTTTTTTTAAATTTTTTCTATATTTTTTAATTTTGTAACAATTTTCTTTAAAATTTTTTTATTTATGTTTTTAAAATTTTTTTCTTATTTTTTTAATTTTTTAAATTTTTTTAAAATTTTTTTTGTTTTTTTATAATTTTCTATTTTTTTATAATCTTCTATTTTTTTATTTATTTTTTTAAATTTTTTTAAAATTTGTTTAATTTTTTTTTAATTTTTTTCTTATTTTTTTAGAATTTTTTTATTTTTTTTAAATTATTTTTTAATTTTCTTATAATTTTTTTAATTTTTTAAATTTTTTTTAAATAATTTGTTTTAATTTTTTAACAAATTTTTTTAAAATTATTTTTTATTTTCTTTAAATTCTTTTTTATTTTTTTTTTAAAAAAATTTCTATATTTTTTAACTTTTTCATTTTTTTTTAATTTTTTTATTTTTTAAAAATTTTTTTATTTTTTTTAAATTTTTAAAAATTTTTTTTAAATTTTTTTAAAATTTTTTTTAATTTTTTAACAAATTTTTTTTTAATTTTTTTAATTTTTTTTCTATATTTTTTAATATTTTTAATTTTTTTAAAAAAATTTTCATTTTGTTAAATTTTTTTAAAATTTTTTTTTTAAATTTTGTTTTAATTTTTTAACAACATTTCTTTTAAAAAAAATATTATTTATGTTTTTGTATTTTTTCTACATTTTTTATTTTTTTTTCATTTTTAATTTTTTTTTTAATTTTAAAATTTTTTTTAAAATTTTTTTTTAATTTTCTTATAATTTTTTTATTTTTTAAAATTTTTTTAAAAATTTTTTAAAATTTTTTTTAAAAAAATTGTTTTAATTTTTTAACAAATTTTTTTAAAATTTTTTTTATTTCTTATAAAAAATTTTTTTAATTTTTTTTAAAAAAAATTTCTATATTTTTTAATTTTTTTTTCATTTTTTTTAAATGTTTATTAAATTTTTTTAAAAATTTTGTTTATTTTTTTTAAATTTTTATTTGTTTATTTTTGTTTATTTTTTATTTTTCTTTTAATTTTTTGTATATTTTTTTTATTAAAAATTTTTTTTTGTATTTTAAATTTTTTTATATTCTTTTTAAATTAAAAAAAAAAATTTAATTTTTTTTTTAATTTTTCACCTCTTTAATTTTTAATTTTTTTTAATTTTCTTTACTTTTATTTTTTTTAAATTTAAAATCTTTTTTATTTTTTTTTAAATTATAATTTTTTATTTCAAAAAATGTTTTTTTAATTTTTATTTTTCTTTTATTTTAATTTTTTTTAATTTTTTCAAATTTTAAAATTTTTTTTTAATTTTCTTATAATTTGTTTTAATTTTTTAACAAATTTTTTTAAAATTATTTTTTATTTTCTTTAAATTTTTTTTTATTTTTTTTTTAAAAAAATTTCTATATTTTTTAATTTTTTTCATTCTTTTTTTAAATTTTTCATTTTGTTAAATTTTTTTTTAAATTTTTTTAAAAATTTTGTTTATTTTTTTTAATTTTTTACAAAAAATCTTTAATTTTTTAACAATTTTTTAAAATTTTTTTATTTATGTCTTTAAAATTTTGTTCTTATTTTTTTTAAAATTTTTTTAATTTTTTAAATTTTTTTTTAAATTTTTTGTTTTTTTTTTAAATTTATTTAAAAATTTTTCTTATTTTTTTTATTTTTTTTTAAATTTTAAAATTTTTTTTTAATTTTCTTATAATTTTTTTTAAATTTTTTAATTTTTAAAAAAAAAATTGTTTTAATTTTTTAACAAATTTTTTTAAAATTATTTTTTATTTTCTTTAAATTTTTTTTATTTTTTTTTAAAAAAAAAATTTCTATATTTTTTAACTTTTTCATTTTTTTTAAATTTTTTTATTTTTTTTTTAAATTTTTTAATTTTTTTTTAAATTTTTTAAAATTTTTTTTTAATTTTTTTAAAATTTTTTTTAAAAATTTGTTTCAATTTTTTAACAAAATTTTTTTTAAATTTTTTTTATTTTTTTTAATTTAAATTTTTTTTAATTTTCTTAAAATTTTATTCATTTTTTTTTAATTTTGTTATAATTTTTTTTTTAAATTTAAAAAAATTTTTTTTTTTTTTAATTTTTTAAAATTTTTTTTAAAAAATTTGTTTTAATTTTTTAACAAAATTTTTTTATTTTTTTTAATTTTCTTATAATTTTTTTTTTAAATTTAAAAATTTTTTTTTAAATTTTTTTTTAAAAAATTTGTTTAAATTTTTTAACAAAATTTTTTAAATTTTTTTTTTAATTTTTTTCTATATTTTTTAATTTTTTTCATTTTTTTTAAAAAATTTTTCATTTTGTTAAATTTTTTTAAAATTTTTTTTTAAAAATTTTGTTTATTTTTTTAATTTTTTACAAAAAATCTTTAATTTTTTAACAATTTTTTTTAAATTTTTTATTTATGTCTTTAAAATTTTGTACTTATTTTTTTGGTAAATTTTTTTAATTTTTTAAAATTTTTTTTTAATTTTCTTATAATTTTTTTTAAATTTTAAAAATTTTTTTTTTAATTTTCTTATAATTTTTTTTTAATTTTGTTTTAATTTTTTAATTTTTTTTTAAAAAAAATTGTTTTAATTTTTTAACAAAATTTTAAAAAAAAATTTTATTTTTTTTTTATTTTTTTAAATTTTTTTAAATTTTTTAAAAAACTTTTTAAATTTTTTTTTTATTTTTTAAAATTTTTATTTGTTTATTTTTTTATTTTTCTTCTAAATTTTTGTATATTTTTTGTTTTAAATTTTTTTTGTATTTAAATTTTTTTATTTTAATTTTATTAAATTTTTTATTTTAATATTAATTATTTTAATATTTTAAAATTTTTTTTTAAATTTTTTAAAAATTTTCTTATAAATTTTTTTAAAAATTTTCTTATAAATTTTTTTTAAAATTTTAAGAAAATTTTTTTTAATTTTTTTTAATTTTTTATAAAAAATTTGTTTTAATTTTTTAACAAATTTTTTTTATTTTTTTTTAGTCTTCTTATAAGTTTTTTTTTTAAATTTTAAAAAATTTTTTAAAATTTTTTATAAAAAATTTGTTTTATTTTTTAACAAAATTTTTTAAAAATTTTTTTAATTTTTTTTTAAATTTTTTATTTAATTTTTTTCTATATTTTTTAATTTTTTTAATTTTTTTAATAAATTTTTCATTTTGTTAAATTTTTTTAAAATTTTTTTTTAATTTTTTTTTAAAAAATTTGTTTTAATTTTTCACAAAATTTTTTTAAAATTTTTTTTTAAAAAATTTGTTTTAATTTTTTAACAAAAATTTTTAAAATTTTTTTTATTTTTTTTAATTTAATTTTTTTTAATTTTCTTATAATTTTTTCATTTTTTTAAAATTTTTAAAATTTTTTTTCAATTTTTTTTAAAAAAATTTGTTTTAATTTTTTAACAAAATTTTTTTAAAATTTTTTTTCTATATTTTTTAATTTTTTTTATTTTTTTAAAAAAAATTTTTTTTAATTTTTTTCTATATTTTTTAACTTTTTTCATTTTTTAAAAAAATTTTTCATTTTGTTAATTTTTTTTTAAATTTTTTTAAAAATTTTGTTTATTTTTTTTAATTTTTTACAAAAAATCTTTAATTTTTTAACAATTTTTTTAAAAATTTTTACTTATGTCTTTAAAATTTTGTACTTATTTTTTTGGTAAATTTTTTTAATTTTTTAAAAAAATTTGTTTTAATTTGTCAACAAATTTTTTTAAAATTATTTTTTATTTTTTTAAAATTTTTTTTTATTTTTTTTAAAAAAAAATTTCTATATTTTTTAACTTTTTCATTTTTTTAAAAATTTTTTTTTAAATTTTTTAAAATTTTTTTTTTTCATTGTTTAAACAATTTTTTCATTTTGTTAAATTTTTTTTAAATTTTTTTAAAAATTTTGTTTATTTTTTTTAATTTTTTACAAAAAATCTTTAATTTTTTAACAATTTTTTTAAAAAATTTTACGTATGTCTTTAAAATTTTGTACTTATTTTTTTGGTAAATTTTTTTAATTTTTTAAAAAAAATTTGTTTTAATTTTTTAACAAAATTTTTCTAAAATTTTTTTTATTTTTTTTTAATTTAAATTTTTTTAATTTTCTTATAATTTTTTTAATTTTTAAAAAATTTTTAAAATTTTTTTTTAAAAAATTTGTTTAAATTTTTTAACAAAATTTTTTAAATTTTTTTTTTAATTTTTTTCTATATTTTTTAATTTTTTTCATTTTTTTTTAAAAATTTTTCATTTTGTTAAATTTTTTTAAAATTTTTTTTTAAAAATTTTGTTTATTTTTTTAATTTTTTACAAAAAATCTTTAATTTTTTAACAATTTTTTTAAAATTTTTTATTTATGTCTTTAAAATTTTGTACTTATTTTTTTGGTAAATTTTTTTAATTTTTTAAAATTTTTTTTTAATTTTCTTATAATTTTTTTTAAATTTTTAAAATTTTTTTTTTAATTTTCTTATAATTTTTTTTTAATTTTGTTTTAATTTTTAATTTTTTTTTAAAAAAAATTGTTTTAATTTTTTAACAAAATTTTAAAAAAAAATTTTATTTTTTTTTTATTTTTTTAAATTTTTTTAAATTTTTTAAAAAACTTTTTAAATTTTTTTTTTATTTTTTAAAATTTTTATTTGTTTATTTTTTTATTTTTCTTCTAAATTTTTGTATATTTTTTATTTTAAATTTTTTTTGTATTTAAATTTTTTTATTTTAATTTTATTAAATTTTTTATTTTAATATTAATTATTTTAATATTTTAAAATTTTTTTTTAAATTTTTTAAAAATTTTCTTATAAATTTTTTTTAAAATTTTAAGAAAATTTTTTTTTAATTTTTTTTAATTTTTTATAAAAAATTTGTTTTAATTTTTTAACAAATTTTTTTTATTTTTTTTAGTCGTCTTATAAGTTTTTTTTTTAAATTTTAAAAAAATTTTTAAAATTTTTTATAAAAAATTTGTTTTATTTTTTAACAAAATTTTTTAAAAATTTTTTTAATTTTTTTTTAAATTTTTTATTTAATTTTTTTCTATATTTTTTAATTTTTTTAATTTTTTTAATAAATTTTTCATTTTGTTAAATTTTTTTAAAATTTTTTTTTAATTTTTTTTTAAAAAATTTGTTTTAATTTTTCACAAAATTTTTTTTAAATTTTTTTTTAAAAAATTTGTTTTAATTTTTTAACAAAAATTTTTAAAATTTTTTTTATTTTTTTTAATTTAATTTTTTTTAATTTTCTTATAATTTTTTCATTTTTTTAAAATTTTTAAAATTTTTTTTCAATTTTTTTTAAAAAAATTTGTTTTAATTTTTTAACAAAATTTTTTTTAAATTTTTTTTCTATATTTTTTAATTTTTTTTATTTTTTAAAAAAATTTTTTTTAATTTTTTTCTATATTTTTTAACTTTTTTCATTTTTTAAAAAAATTTTTCATTTTGTTAATTTTTTTTTAAATTTTTTTAAAAATTTTGTTTATTTTTTTTAATTTTTTACAAAAAATCTTTAATTTTTTAACAATTTTTTTAAAAAATTTTACTTATGTCTTTAAAATTTTGTACTTATTTTTTTGGTAAATTTTTTTAATTTTTTAAAAAAATTTGTTTTAATTTGTGAACAAATTTTTTTAAAATTATTTTTTATTTTTTTTAAATTTTTTTTTATTTTTTTTAAAAAAAAATTTCTATATTTTTTAACTTTTTCATTTTTTTAAAAATTTTTTTTTAAATTTTTTAAAATTTTTTTTTTTAAATTTTTAAAATTTTTTTTTAAATTTTTAAATTTTTTTTTAAAATTTTTTTTAATTTTTTTTTTAAAAATATGTTTTAATTTTTTAACATAATTTTTTTAAAATTTTTTTTATTTTTTTTTAATTTAAATTTTTTTAATTTTCTTATAATTTTTTTAATTTTTAAAAATTTTTTAAATTTTTTTTTTCAAAAATTTGTTTTAATTTTTTAACAAAATTTTTTAAAATTTTTTTTTATTTTTTCAATTTTTTTTTTAATTTTTTCTATATTTTTTAATTTTGTAACAATTTTCTTTAAAATTTTTTTATTTATGTTTTTAAAATTTTTTTCTTATTTTTTTTAATTTTTTAAATTTTTTTAAATTTTTTTTTGTTTTTTTATAATTTTCTATTTTTTTTATTTATTTTTTTAAATTTTTTTAAAATTTGTTTAATTTTTTTAAAATTTTTTTCTTATTTTTTTAGAATTTTTTTATTTTTTTTAAATTTTTAAATTTTTTTTTAATTTTCTTATAATTTTTTTAATTTTTAAAATTTTTTTTAAATAATTTGTTTTAATTTTTTAACAAATTTTTTTAAAA
>NW_027487712.1:0-13591 GCF_050908995.1 Andrena cerasifolii | reverse complement strand
TTAAAAAATAAGAAAATAATTTAAAAAAAATTTGTAAAAAATTAAAAAAAAAATAAAAAAAATTTAAATTTAAAAAAAATTTAAAAATTATATAAAAATTAAAAATTTTTTTTAAAAATTATAAAAAAATTAAAAAAATTTTTTTTTAAATTTTCAAAAAAATTTTAAATTAAAACAAAAAATTTTAAAAAATTTTAAAAATTAAATAAGAATTTAAAAAAATTAAATAAAAAATATAAAAAAATTTTAAAAGAATTTCAAAAAAATTTTAAATTTAAAAAAAAAATTTAAAAATTAAATAAAAATTTAAATTTTTTTTAAAAATATAAAAAAAATTTTAAAAAAATTTCAAAAAATTTTAAAAAAAATTCAAAATTTTAAAAAAAAAATTAAAAAAATTAAAATAAAAAAATTTTAAAATATAAAAGAAACATTTTTCGAAATAAAAAGAAAGAATTTTAAACAAATTATTTTTTTTAAATTAAAAAAAAAATAAAGTAAGCAAAATTTAAAAAAAATTAAAAAATTAGAGTGAAGAAAAATTTAAAAAAATTTAAATTTAAAAAAAAATTTTTTAAATTTTAAAAAAAAATTTTAAAATTTTCAAAAAAAATTTTAAAATTTTCAAAAATTAAAAAAAAATTAAAAAAAAATAAACATATAAAAAATTTAAAATATAAAAAAAATTTTAAATAAAAAATATATACAAAAATTTAAAAGAAAAATAAAAAAAATTAAAAGAAAATAAACAAATAAAAATTAAAAAGAAATAATAATTTAAAACAAAAATAAAAAAAAAATTTTTAAATTAAAAAAAATAAAAAATAAAGAAATTTTTTTTAAATTTAAAAAATATAAAAAAATAAAAAAAAAATTTTAAAAAATTAAAAAAAAAAATAATAAAAAAAATTTAAATTTAAAAAAATTTTTAAAATTTTTAAAAAATTTAAAAAAATTTTAAATTTAAAAAAATTTAAAACAATTTTAAAAAATTTTCAAAAAATTTTTAAATTTAAAAAAATTTAAAAATTAAATAAAAAATTTAAATTTTTTTTTAATTTTAAAAAATATAAAAATAATTAAAAAAAATTTTGTAAAAAATTAAAAAAAAAATAAAAAAAAATTAAAAAAAAATAAAAAAAAATTTTAAATTTAAAAAAAATTTAAAAATTAAATAAAAAATTTAAATTTTTTCAAAAATTATAAAAAAATTAAAAAATTTTTTTTTAAATTTTCAAAAAAATTTAAAATTAAAACAAAAAATTTTAAAAAATTTTAAAAATTAAATAAGAATTTAAAAAAATTAAATAAAAAATATAAAAAAATTTTAAAAGAATTTCAAAAAAATTTTAAAAAAATTCAAAATTTTTTAAAAAAAATTAAAAAATTAAAAAAAAAATTTTAAAATATAAAAGAAACATTTTTTGAAATAAAAAGAAAGAATTTTAAACAAATTATTATTTTTTTAAATTAAAAAAAAAATAAAGTAAGCAAAATTTAAAAAAAAAAATAAAAAATTAGAGTGAAGAAAAATTTAAAAAAAAATTTAAATTTAAAAAAAAAATTTTTAAATTTTAAAAAAAAAATTTAAAATTTTCAAAAAAAATTTTAAATTTTCAAAAAAAATTTTAAAATTTTCAAAAATTAAAAAAAAATTAAAAAAATAAAAATATAAAAATTTAAAATATAAAAAAAATTTTAAATAAAAAATATATACAAAAATTTAAAAGAAAAATAAAAAAATTAAAAGAAAATAAACGAATAAAAATTAAAAAGAAATAATAATTTAAAACAAAAATAAAAAAATTTTTTTTTAAATTAAAAAAAAAAAATAAAGAAATTTTTTTTAAATTTAAAAAATATAAAAAAATAAAAAATTTTTTTAAAAAATTAAAAAAAAATAATAAAAAAAATTTTAAATTTAAAAAAAAAATTTAAAAAAATTTTAAAAATTAAATAAAAATTTAAAAAAAAATTTAAATTTAAAAAAAAAATTTTAAAAAATTTTAAAAAATTTTAAAAAATTTTCAAAAATTTAAAAAAAAAATAAATAAAAAAATTAAAATAAAACAATTGTAAAATATAAAAAAAATTTAAATAAAAAAAATAAACAAAAATTTAAAAGAAAAATTAAAGAAATTAAAAAAAAACAAACAAATAAAAAATAAAAAAAAATAATAATTTAAAACAAAAATTAATAAAAAAATTTTAAAATTAAAAAAAATAAAAAATAAAGAAATTTTTTTTAAATTTAAAAAATAAGAAAATAATTAAAAAAAATTTGTAAAAAATTAAAAAAAAAATAAAAAAAAATTTAAATTTAAAAAAAAATTTAAAAATTATATAAAAATTAAAAAATTTTTTTAAAAAAATATAAAAAAATTTAAAAAAATTTTTAAAAATTTTCAAAAAAATTTTAAATTTAAAAAAAAATTTTTAAAAATTTTCAAAAATTTAAAAAAAAATAAAAAAAATAAAAAAATTAAAATAAAACAATTTTAAAATATAAAAAAAATTTAAATAAAAAAATAAACAAAAATTTAAAAGAAAAATAAAAGAAATTAAAAAAATGTAAACAAATAAAAATTAAAAAAACATAATAATTTAAAACAAAAATAAATAAAAAAATTTTAAAATTAAAAAAAATAAAAAATGAAGAAGTTGCTTTAAATTTAAAAAATATGAAAATAATTAAAAAAAAATTTGTAAAAAATTAAAAAAAAATAAAAAAATTAAAAAATTTTTGTAAAAAATTAAAAAAAATAAAAAAAAAATAATTTAAAAAAATTTTAAAAATTAAATAAAAATTTAAAAAAAAATTTAAAAAAATTTTAAAAAATTTTCAAGAAATTTTTTAAAAAATAAAAAAAATAAAAAAATTAAAATAAAACAATTTTAAAATATAAAAAAAATTTAAATGAAAAAAATAAACAAAAATTTAAAAGAAAAATGAAAGAAATTTAAAAACATAAACAAATAAAAATTTAAAAAAATAATAATTTAAAACAAAAATAAATAAATTTTTTTTAAATTAAAAAAAAATAAAAAATGAAGAAAATTTTTTTTAAGTTTAAAAAATATGAAAATAATTAAAAAAAATTTGTAAAAAATTAAAAAAAAAATAAAAAAAAAATTTAAATTTAAAAAAAAAATTAAAAATTATATAAAAATTTAAAAATTATATAAAAATTAAAAATTTTTTTAAAAAAAATATAAAAAAATTTAAAAATTTTTTTAAAAATTTTAAAAAATTTTCAAAAATAAAAAATAAAGAAATTTCTTTAAATTTAAAAAATATGAAAATAATTAATAAAAATTTTGTAAAAAATTTAAAAAAAAATAAAAAAAATTTTTGAAAATTATATAAAAATTAAAAAAAATTTTTAAAAAATATAAAACAATTAAAAAAAAATTTTAAATTTTCAAAAAAATTTTAAATTAAAAAAAAATTTTAAAAAAATTTTAAAAAATTTTCAAAAATTTAAAAAAAAAAATAAATAAAAAATTAAAATAAAACAATTTTAAAATATAAAAAAATTTAAATAAAAAAAATAAACAAAAATTTAAAAGAAAAATAAAAGAAATTAAAAAAAACAAACAAATAAAAAATAAAAAAAAATAATAATTTAAAACAAAAATAAATAAAAAAATTTTAAAATTAAAAAAAATAAAAAATAAAGAATTTTTTTAAATTTAAAAAATAAGAAAATAATTAAAAAAAAATTGTAAAAAATTAAAAAAAAATAAAAAAAAATTTAAATTTAAAAAAAAATTTAAAAATTATATAAAAATTAAAAATTTTTGTTAAAAAAAATATAAAAAAATTTTTAAAATTTTTTAAAAATTTTCAAAAAAATTTTAAATTTTCAAAAAAATTTTAAATTTAAAAAAAAATTTTAAAAAATTTAAAAAATTTTTCAAAAATTTAAAAAAAAAATATGAAAAAAAATTTTTAAATTTTAAAAAAATTTCAAAAAATTTTTAAATTTAAAAAAAAATTTAAAACAATTTTAAAAAATTTTCAAAAAATTTTTAAATTTAAAAAAAATTAAAAAAAAATTTTAAATTTAAAAAAAAAATTTAAAAATTTTTAAAAATTAAATAAAAATTTAAAAAAATTAAATAAAATATAAACAAAAATTTTTTTAAAATTTCAAAAAAATTTTAAATTTAAAAAAAAATTTTAAAAAAATCTTAAAAAATTTTCAAAAATTTAAAAAAAAAATAAAAAATTAAAATAAAACAATTTTAAAATATAAAAAAAATTTAAATAAAAATAATAAACAGAAATTTAAAAGAAAAATAAAAGAAATTAAAAGAAAATAAACAAACAAAAATTGAAAAGAAATAATAATTTAAAACAAAAATAAATAAAATTTTTTTTAAAATTAAAAAAAAATAAAAAATAAAGAATTTTTTTTTAAATTTAAAAAATATAAAAAAATAAAAAAAAAAATTTAAAAAATTAAAAAAAAAATAATAAAAAAAATTTAAATTTAAAAAAATTTTAAAAATTTTTAAAAAATTTAAAAAAATTTTTAAATTTAAAAAAATTTAAAACAATTTTAAAAAATTTTCAAAAAATTTTTAAATTTAAAAAAAATTTAAAAATTAAATAAAAAATTTAAATTTTTTTTTAAAAATTATAAAAAAATTAAAAATTTTTTTTTTAAATTTTCAAAAAAATTTTAAATTAAAACAAAAAATTTTAAAAAATTTTAAAAATTAAATAAGAATTTAAAAAAATTAAATAAAAAATATAAAAAAATTTTAAAAGAATTTCAAAAAAATTTTAAATTTAAAAAAAAATTTAAAAATTAAATAAAAATTTAAATTTTTTTTAAAAAATATAAAAAAAATTTTAAAAAAATTTCAAAAAATTTTTAAAAAAAATTCAAAATTTTTTAAAAAAAATTCAAAATTTTTAAAAAAAAATTAAAAAAATTAAAATAAAAAAATTTTAAAATATAAAAGAAACATTTTTTGAAATAAAAAGAAAGAATTTTAAACAAATTATTTTTTTTTTAAATTAAAGAAAAATAAAGTAAGCAAAATTTAAAAAAAAATTAAAAAATTAGAGTGAAGAAAAATTTAAAAAAAAATTTAAATTTAAAAAAAAATTTTTTTAAATTTAAAAAAAAAATTTTAAAATTTTCAAAAATTAAAAAAAATTAAAAAAAAATAAAAATATAAAAAATTTAAAATATAAAAAAAATTTTAAATAAAAAATATATACAAAAATTTAAAAGAAAAATAAAAAAAATTAAAAGAAAATAAACAAATAAAAATTAAAAAGAAATAATAATTTAAAACAAAAATAAAAAAATTTTTTTTAAATTAAAAAAAATAAAAAATAAAGAAATTTTTTTTTAAACTTAAAAAATATAAAAAAATAAAAACTTTTTTTTAAAAATTAAAAAAAAATAATAAAAAAAAATTTAAATTTAAAAAAAATTTTAAAAATTTAAAAAAAATTTCAAAAAATTTTTAAATTTAAAAAAAATTTAAAACAATTTTAAAAAATTTTCAAAAAATTTTTAAATTTAAAAAAAATTAAAAAATTTTTTGTAAAAAATATAAAAAAATTAAAAAAAAATTTTAAATTTAAAAAAAAATTTAAAAAAATTTTAAAAATTAAATAAAAATTTAAAAAAATTAAATAAAATATATAAAAAAATTTTTTAAAAATTTCAAAAAAATTTTAAATTTAAAAAAAAAATTTTAAAAAATTTTAAAAAATTTTAAAAAATTTTCAAAAATTTAAAAAAAAAATAAATAAATAAATTAAAATAAAACAATTGTAAAATATAAAAAAAATTTAAATAAAAAAAATAAACAAAAATTTAAAAGAAAAATTAAAGAAATTAAAAAAAAACAAACAAATAAAAAATAAAAAAAAATAATAATTTAAAACAAAAATAAATAAAAAAATTTTAAAATTAAAAAAAATAAAAAATAAAGAAATTTTTTTTAAATTTAAAAAATAAGAAAATAATTTTAAAAAAATTTGTAAAAAATTAAAAAAAAAATAAAAAAAAATTTAAATTTAAAAAAAAATTTAAAAATTAAATAAAAAATTTAAATTTTTTTTTAAAAATTATAAAAAAATTAAAAAAATTTTTTTTTAAATTTTCAAAAAAATTTTAAATTAAAACAAAAAATTTTAAAAAATTTTAAAAATTAAATAAGAATTTAAAAAAATTAAATAAAAAATATAAAAAAATTTTAAAAGAATTTCAAAAAAATTTTAAATTTAAAAAAAAAATTTAAAAATTAAATAAAAATTTAAATTTTTTTTAAAAAATATAAAAAAAATTTTAAAAAAATTTCAAAAAATTTTTAAAAAAAATTCAAAATTTTAAAAAAAAAATTAAAAAAATTAAAATAAAAAAATTTTAAAATATAAAAGAAACATTTTTTGAAATAAAAAGAAAGAATTTTAAACAAATTATTTTTTTTTTAAATTAAAAAAAAAATAAAGTAAGCAAAATTTAAAAAAAAATTAAAAAATTAGAGTGAAGAAAAATTTAAAAAAAAATTTAAATTTAAAAAAAAATTTTTTTAAATTTTAAAAAAAAATTTTAAAATTTTCAAAAATTAAAAAAAAATTAAAAAAAAATAAACATATAAAAAATTTAAAATATAAAAAAAAATTTAAATAAAAAATATATACAAAAATTTAAAAGAAAAATAAAAAAAATTAAAAGAAAATAAACAAATAAAAATTAAAAAGAAATAATAATTTAAAACAAAAATAAAAAAAAAATTTTTTTAAATTAAAAAAAATAAAAAATAAAGAATTTTTTTTTAAATTTAAAAAATATAAAAAAATAAAAAAAAAAATTTAAAAAATTAAAAAAAAAATAATAAAAAAAATTTAAATTTAAAAAAATTTTAAAAATTTTTAAAAAATTTAAAAAAATTTTTAAATTTAAAAAAATTTAAAACAATTTTAAAAAATTTTCAAAAAATTTTTAAATTTAAAAAAAATTTAAAAATTAAATAAAAAATTTAAATTTTTTTTTAAAAATTATAAAAAAATTAAAAATTTTTTTTTTAAATTTTCAAAAAAATTTTAAATTAAAACAAAAAATTTTAAAAAATTTTAAAAATTAAATAAGAATTTAAAAAAATTAAATAAAAAATATAAAAAAATTTTAAAAGAATTTCAAAAAAATTTTAAATTTAAAAAAAAATTTAAAAATTAAATAAAAATTTAAATTTTTTTTAAAAAATATAAAAAAAATTTTAAAAAAATTTCAAAAAATTTTTAAAAAAAATTCAAAATTTTTTAAAAAAAATTCAAAATTTTAAAAAAAAAATTAAAAAAATTAAAATAAAAAAATTTTAAAATATAAAAGAAACATTTTTTGAAATAAAAAGAAAGAATTTTAAACAAATTATTTTTTTTTAAATTAAAGAAAAATAAAGTAAGCAAAATTTAAAAAAAAATTAAAAAATTAGAGTGAAGAAAAATTTAAAAAAAAATTTAAATATTAAAAAATTAGAGTGAAGAAAAATTTAAAAAAAAATTTAAATTTAAAAAAAAATTTTTTTAAATTTAAAAAAAAAATTTTAAAATTTTCAAAAATTAAAAAAAATTAAAAAAAAATAAAAATATAAAAAATTTAAAATATAAAAAAAATTTTAAATAAAAATATATACAAAATTAAAAGAAAAATAAAAAAAATTAAAAGAAAATAAACAAATAAAAATTAAAAAGAAATAATAATTTAAAACAAAAATAAAAAATTTTTTTTAAATTAAAAAAAAATAAAAAATAAAGAAATTTTTTTTTAAATTTAAAAAATATAAAAAATAAAAACTTTTTTTTAAAAATTAAAAAAAATAATAAAAAAAAATTTAAATTTAAAAAAAATTTAAAATTTAAAAAAATTTCAAAAATTTTTAAATTTAAAAAAATTTAAAACAATTTTAAAAAATTTTCAAAAAATTTTTTGTAAAAAATATAAAAAATTAAAAAAAAATTTTAAATTTAAAAAAAATTTAAAAAAATTTTAAAAATTAAATAAAAATTTAAAAAATTAAATAAAATATATAAAAAAATTTTTTAAAATTTCAAAAAAATTTTAAATTTAAAAAAAAAATTTTAAAAAATTTTCAAAATTTTAAAAATTTTCAAAATTTAAAAAAAAAATAAATAAAAAATTAAAATAAAACAATTGTAAAATATAAAAAAAATTTAAATAAAAAAAATAAACAAAAATTTAAAAGAAAAATTAAAGAAATTAAAAAAAAAAAACAAATAAAAAATAAAAAAAAATAATAATTTAAAACAAAAATAAATAAAAAAATTTTAAAATTAAAAAAAATAAAAATAAAGAAATTTTTTTTAAATTTAAAAAATAAGAAAATAATTTAAAAAAATTTGTAAAAAATTAAAAAAAAATAAAAAAAATTTAAATTTAAAAAAAAATTTAAAAATTATATAAAAATTAAAAATTTTTTTTAAAAATTATAAAAAAATTAAAAAAATTTTTTTTTTAAATTTTCAAAAAAATTTTAAATTAAAACAAAAAATTTAAAAAAATTTTAAAAATTAAATAAGAATTTAAAAAATTAAATAAAAAATATAAAAAATTTTAAAAGAATTTCAAAAAAATTTTAAATTTAAAAAAAAAATTTAAAATTAAATAAAAATTTAAATTTTTTTTAAAAAATATAAAAAAATTTAAAAAAATTTCAAAAAATTTTTAAAAAAAATTCAAAATTTTAAAAAAAAATTAAAAAATTAAAATAAAAAAATTTTAAAATATAAAAGAAACATTTTTTGAAAATAAAAAGAAAGAATTTTAAACAAATTATTTTTTTTTAATTAAAAAAAAATAAAGTAAGCAAAATTTAAAAAAAATTAAAAAATTAGAGTGAAGAAAAATTTAAAAAAAATTTAAATTTAAAAAAAATTTTTTTAAATTTTAAAAAAAAATTTTAAAATTTTCAAAAATTAAAAAAAATTAAAAAAAAATAAACATATAAAAAATTTAAAATATAAAAAAAATTTTAAATAAAAAATATATACAAAAATTTAAAAGAAAAATAAAAAAATTAAAAGAAAATAAACAAATAAAAAATTAAAAAGAAATAATAATTTAAAACAAAAATAAAAAAAAAATTTTTAAATTAAAAAAAATAAAAATAAAGAAATTTTTTTAAATTTAAAAAATATAAAAAAATAAAAAAAAAATTTTAAAAATTAAAAAAAAATAATAAAAAAAATTTAAATTAAAAAAATTTTTAAAATTTTTAAAAAATTTAAAAAAAATTTTAAATTTAAAAAATTTAAAACAATTTTAAAAAATTTTCAAAAAATTTTAAATTTAAAAAAAATTTAAAAATTAAATAAAAAATTTAAATTTTTTTTTAAAAATTATAAAAAAATTAAAAAATTTTTTTTTAAATTTCAAAAAAATTTTAAATTAAAACAAAAAATTTTAAAAAATTTTAAAAATTAAATAAGAATTTAAAAAAATTAAATAAAAAATATAAAAAATTTTAAAAGAATTTCAAAAAATTTTAAATTTAAAAAAAAATTTAAAAATTAAATAAAAATTTAAATTTTTTTTAAAAATATAAAAAAAATTTTAAAAAAATTTCAAAAAATTTTTAAAAAAAATTCAAAATTTTTAAAAAAATTCAAAAAATTAAAATAAAAAAATTTTAAAATATAAAAGAAACATTTTTTGAAATAAAAAGAAAGAATTTTAAACAAATTATTTTTTTTTTAAATTAAAGAAAAATAAAGTAAGCAAAATTTAAAAAAAAATTAAAAAATTAGAGTGAAGAAAAATTTAAAAAAAAATTTAAATTTAAAAAAAAATTTTTTAAATTTAAAAAAAAAATTTTAAAATTTTCAAAAATTAAAAAAAATTAAAAAAAATAAAAATATAAAAAATTTAAAATATAAAAAAAATTTTAAATAAAAAATATATACAAAAATTTAAAAGAAAAATAAAAAAAATTAAAAGAAAATAAACAAATAAAAATTAAAAAGAAATAATAATTTAAAACAAAAATAAAAAAATTTTTTTTAAATTAAAAAAAATAAAAAATAAAGAAATTTTTTTTTAAATTTAAAAAATATAAAAAAATAAAAACTTTTTTTAAAAATTAAAAAAAAATAATAAAAAAAAATTTAAATTTAAAAAAATTTTAAAAATTTAAAAAAAATTTCAAAAAATTTTTAAATTTAAAAAAAATTTAAAACAATTTTAAAAAATTTTCAAAAAATTTTTAAATTTAAAAAAAATTAAAAAATTTTTTGTAAAAAATATAAAAAAATTAAAAAAAAATTTTAAATTTAAAAAAAATTTAAAAAAATTTTAAAAATTAAATAAAAATTTAAAAAATTAAATAAAATATATAAAAAAAATTTTTAAAAATTTCAAAAAAATTTTAAATTTAAAAAAAAAATTTAAAAAATTTTAAAAATTTTAAAAATTTTCAAAAATTTAAAAAAAAAATAAATAAATAAATTAAAATAAAACAATTGTAAAATATAAAAAAATTTAAATAAAAAAAATAAACAAAAATTTAAAAGAAAAATTAAAGAAATTAAAAAAAAACAAACAAATAAAAAATAAAAAAAAATAATAATTTAAAACAAAAATAAATAAAAAAATTTTAAAATTAAAAAAAATAAAAAATAAAGAAATTTTTTTTAAATTTAAAAAATAAGAAAATAATTTTAAAAAAATTTGTAAAAAATTAAAAAAAAATAAAAAAAAATTTAAATTTAAAAAAAATTTAAAAATTAAATAAAAAATTTAAATTTTTTTTAAAAATTATAAAAAAATTAAAAAAATTTTTTTTTAAATTTTCAAAAAAATTTTAAATTAAAACAAAAAATTTTAAAAATTTTAAAAATTAAATAAGAATTTAAAAAAATTAAATAAAAAATATAAAAAAATTTTAAAAGAATTTCAAAAAAATTTTAAATTTAAAAAAAAAATTTAAAAATTAAATAAAAATTTAAATTTTTTTTAAAAATATAAAAAAAATTTTAAAAAAATTTCAAAAAATTTTTAAAAAAAAATTCAAAATTTTAAAAAAAAATTAAAAAATTAAAATAAAAAATTTTAAAATATAAAAGAAACATTTTTTGAAATAAAAAGAAAGAATTTTAAACAAATTATTTTTTTTTTAAATTAAAAAAAAAATAAAGTAAGCAAAATTTAAAAAAAAATTAAAAAATTAGAGTGAAGAAAAATTTAAAAAAAAATTTAAATTTAAAAAAAATTTTTTTAAATTTTAAAAAAAATTTTAAAATTTTCAAAAATTAAAAAAAATTAAAAAAAAATAAACATATAAAAAATTTAAAATATAAAAAAAAATTTAAATAAAAATATATACAAAAATTTAAAAGAAAAATAAAAAAATTAAAAGAAAATAAACAAATAAAAATTAAAAAGAAATAATAATTTAAAACAAAAATAAAAAAAAAATTTTTTTAAATTAAAAAAAATAAAAAATAAAGAATTTTTTTTTAAATTTAAAAATATAAAAAATAAAAAAAAAATTTAAAAAATTAAAAAAAAAATAATAAAAAAAATTTAAATTTAAAAAAATTTTAAAAATTTTTAAAAATTTAAAAAA
Organism: Andrena cerasifolii; assembly: GCF_050908995.1. Lineage (NCBI taxonomy): Eukaryota > Metazoa > Arthropoda > Insecta > Hymenoptera > Andrenidae > Andrena > Andrena cerasifolii. The sequence continues at coordinate 1,978 of NW_027487712.1, read as the reverse complement.
ATTTTTAAATTTAAAAAAATTTAAAACAATTTTAAAAAATTTTCAAAAAATTTTTAAATTTAAAAAAAATTTAAAAATTAAATAAAAAATTTAAATTTTTTTTTAAAATTATAAAAAATTAAAAATTTTTTTTTAAATTTTCAAAAAAATTTTAAATTAAAACAAAAAATTTTAAAAATTTTAAAAATTAAATAAGAATTTAAAAAAATTAAATAAAAAATATAAAAAATTTTTAAAAGAATTTCAAAAAAATTTTAAATTTAAAAAAAAATTTAAAAATTAAATAAAAATTTAAATTTTTTTTAAAAAATATAAAAAAAATTTTAAAAAAATTTCAAAAAATTTTTAAAAAAAATTCAAAATTTTTTAAAAAAATTCAAAATTTTAAAAAAAAATTAAAAAAATTAAAATAAAAAAATTTTAAAATATAAAAGAAACATTTTTTGAAATAAAAAGAAAGAATTTTAAACAAATTATTTTTTTTTAAATTAAAGAAAAATAAAGTAAGCAAAATTTAAAAAAAAATTAAAAAATTAGAGTGAAGAAAATTTAAAAAAAATTTAAATTTAAAAAAAAATTTTTTTAAATTTAAAAAAAAATTTTAAAATTTTCAAAATTAAAAAAAATTAAAAAAAAATAAAAATATAAAAAATTTAAAATATAAAAAAAATTTTAAATAAAAAATATATACAAAAATTTAAAAGAAAAATAAAAAAATTAAAAGAAAATAAACAAATAAAAATTAAAAAGAAATAATAATTTAAAACAAAAATAAAAAATTTTTTTTTAAATTAAAAAAAAATAAAAAATAAAGAAATTTTTTTTTAAATTTAAAAAATATAAAAAAATAAAAACTTTTTTTAAAATTAAAAAAAAATAATAAAAAAAATTAAATTTAAAAAAATTTTAAAAATTTAAAAAAAATTTCAAAAAATTTTTAAATTTAAAAAAAATTTAAAACAATTTAAAAAATTTTCAAAAAATTTTTTGTAAAAAATATAAAAAATTAAAAAAAAATTTTAAATTTAAAAAAATTTAAAAAATTTTAAAAATAAATAAAAATTTAAAAAAATTAAATAAAATATATTAAAAAAAATTTTTAAAATTTCAAAAAATTTTAAATTTAAAAAAAAAATTTTAAAAAATTTTCAAAAATTTTAAAAATTTTCAAAAATTTAAAAAAAAATAAATAAAAAAATTAAAATAAAACAATTGTAAAATATAAAAAAAATTTAAATAAAAAAAATAAACAAAAATTTAAAAGAAAAATTAAAGAAATTAAAAAAAAAACAAAATAAAAATAAAAAAAAATAATAATTTAAAACAAAAATAAATAAAAAAATTTTAAATTAAAAAAAATAAAAAATAAAGAAATTTTTTTTAAATTTAAAAAATAAGAAAATAATTTAAAAAAATTTGTAAAAATTAAAAAAAAATAAAAAAAATTTAAATTTAAAAAAAAATTTAAAAATTATATAAAAATTAAAAATTTTTTTTAAAAATTATAAAAAAATTAAAAAATTTTTTTTTAAATTTTCAAAAAAATTTTAAATTAAAACAAAAAATTTAAAAAAATTTTAAAAATTAAATAAGAATTTAAAAAATTAAATAAAAAATATAAAAAAATTTTAAAAGAATTTCAAAAAATTTTAAATTTAAAAAAAAAATTTAAAATTAAATAAAAATTTAAATTTTTTTAAAAAATATAAAAAAAATTTTAAAAAAATTTCAAAAAATTTTTAAAAAAAATTCAAAATTTTAAAAAAAAATTAAAAAAATTAAAATAAAAAAATTTTTAAAATATAAAAGAAACATTTTTTGAAATAAAAAGAAAGAATTTTAAACAAATTATTTTTTTTTAAATTAAAAAAAAATAAAGTAAGCAAAATTTAAAAAAAAATTAAAAAATTAGAGTGAAGAAAAATTTAAAAAAAATTTAAATTTAAAAAAAAATTTTTTTAAATTTTAAAAAAAAATT
>NW_027487711.1:0-13604 GCF_050908995.1 Andrena cerasifolii | reverse complement strand
CAAACGAACAAACGAACAAACGAACAAAGAGACAAGGAAACAAAAGAACCAACGAAACAACGAAACAACGAAACAACGAAACAACGAAACAACGAAACAACGAAACAACGAAACAACGAAACAACGAAACAACGAAACAACGAAACAACGAAACAACGAAACAACGAAACAACGAAACAACGAAACAACGAAACAACGAAACAACGAAACAACGAAACAACGAAACAACGAAACAACGAAACAACGAAACAACGAAACAACGAAACAACGAAACAACGAAACAACGAACCAACGAACCAACGAACCAACGAACCAACGAACCAACGAACCAACGAACCAACGAACCAACGAACCAACGAACCAACGAACCAACGAACCAACGAACCAACGAACCAACGAACCAACGAACCAACGAACCAACGAACCAACGAACCAACGAACCAACGAACCAACGAACTAACGAACCAACGAACCAACGAACCAACGAACCAACGAACCAACGAACCAACGAACCAACGAACCAACGAACCAACGAACCAACGAACCAACGAACCAACGAACCAACGAACCAACGAACCAACGAACCAACGAACCAACGAACCAACGAACCAACGAACCAACGAACCAACGAACCAACGAACCAACGAACAAACGAACAAACGAACAAACGAACAAACGAACAAACGAACAAACGAACAAACGAACAAACGAACAAACGAACAAACGAACAAACGAACAAACGAACAAACGAACAAACGAACAAACGAACAAACGAACAAACGAACAAACGAACAAACGAACAAACGAACAAACGAACAAACGAACAAACGAACAAACGAACAAACGAACAAACGAACAAACGAACAAACGAACAAACGAACAAACGAACAAACGAACAAACGAACAAACGAACAAACGAACAAACGAACAAACGAACAAACGAACAAACGAACAAACGAACAAACGAACAAACGAACAAACGAACAAACGAACAAACGAACAAACGAACAAACGAACAAACGAACAAACGAACAAACGAACAAACGAACAAACGAACAAACGAACAAACGAACAAACGAACAAACGAACAAACGAACAAACGAACAAACGAACAAACGAAACAACGAAACAACGAAACAACGAAACAACGAACCAACGAACCAACGAACCAACGAACCAACGAACCAACGAACAAACGAGCAAACGAGCAAACGAACAAACGAACAAACGAACAAACGAACAAACGAACAAAAGAACAAAAGAACAAAAGAACAAACGAACAAACGAACCAACGAACCAACGAACCAACGAACCAACGAACCAACGAACCAACGAACCAACGAACCAACGAACCAACGAACCAACGAACCAACGAACCAACGAACCAACGAACCAACGAACCAACGAACCAAGGAACCAAGGAACCAACGAACCAACGATCCAACGATCCAACGAACCAACGAACCAACGAACCAACGAACCAACGAACCAACGAACCAACGAACCAACGAACCAACGAAACAACGAAACAACGAAACAACGAAACAACGAAACAACGAAACAACGAAACAACGAAACAACGAAACAACGAAACAACGAAACAACGAAACAACGAAACAACGAAACAACGAAACAACGAAACAACGAAACAACGAAACAACGAAACAACGAAACAACGAAACAACGAAACAACGAAACAACGAAACAACGAAACAACGAAACAACGAAACAACGAAACAACGAAACAACGAAACAACGAAACAACGAAACAACGAAACAACGAAACAACGAAACAACGAAACAACGAAACAACGAAACAACGAAACAACGAAACAACGAAACAACGATCCAACGATCCAACGATCCAACGATCCAACGATCCAACGATCCAACGATCCAACGAACCAACGAACCAACGAACCAACGAACCAACGAACCATCGAAACAACGAAACAACGAAACAACGAACCAACGAACCAACGAACCAACGAACCAACGAACCAACGAACCAACGAACCAACGAACCAACGAACCAACGAACCAACGAACCAACGAACCAACGAACCAACGAACCAACGAACCAACGAACCAACGATCCAACGAACAAACGAACAAACGAACAAACGAACAAACGAACAAACGAACAAACGAACAAACGAACAAACGAACAAACGAACAAACGAACAAACGAACAAACGAACAAACGAACAAACGAACAAACGAACCAACGAACCAACGAACCAACGACCAAACGCGCAAACGAGCAAACGAGCAAACGAACAAACGAACAAACGAACAAACGAACAAACGAACAAACGAACAAACGAACAAAAGAACAAAAGAACAAAAGAACAAAAGAACAAAAGAACAAACGAACAAACGAACCAACGAACCAACGAACCAACGAACCAACGAACCAACGAACCAACGAACCAACGAACCAACGAACCAACGAACCAACGAACCAACGAACCAACGAACCAACGAACCAACGAACCAACGAACCAACGAACCAACGAACCAACGAACCAACGAACCAACGAACCAACGAACCAACGAACCAACGAACCAACGAACCAACGAACCAACGAACCAACGAACCAACGAACCAACGAACCAACGAACCAACGAACCAACGAACCAACGAACCAACGAACCAAGGAACCAACGAACCAACGAACCAACGAACCAACGAACCAACGAACAAACGAACAAAAGAACAAACGAACAAACGAACAAACGAACAAAGAGACAAGGAAACAAAAGAACCAACGAAACAACGAAACAACGAAACAACGAAACAACGAAACAACGAAACAACGAAACAACGAAACAACGAAACAACGAAACAACGAAACAACGAAACAACGAAACAACGAAACAACGAAACAACGAAACAACGAAACAACGAAACAACGAAACAACGAAACAACGAAACAACGAAACAACGAAACAACGAAACAACGAAACAACGAAACAACGAAACAACGAAACAACGAAACAACGAAACAACGAAACAACGAAACAACGAAACAACGAACCAACGAACCAACGAACCAACGAACCAACGAACCAACGAACCAACGAACCAACGAACCAACGAACCAACGAACCAACGAACCAACGAACCAACGAACCAACGAACCAACGAACCAACGAACCAACGAACCAACGAACCAACGAACCAACGAACCAACGAACCAACGAACCAACGAACCAACGAACCAACGAACCAACGAACCAACGAACCAACGAACCAACGAACCAACGAACCAACGAACCAACGAACCAACGAACCAACGAACCAACGAACCAACGAACCAACGAACCAACGAACCAACGAACCAACGAACCAACGAACCAACGAACCAACGAACCAACGAACCAACGAACAAACGAACAAACGAACAAACGAACAAACGAACAAACGAACAAACGAACAAACGAACAAACGAACAAACGAACAAACGAACAAACGAACAAACGAACAAACGAACAAACGAACAAACGAACAAACGAACAAACGAACAAACGAACAAACGAACAAACGAACAAACGAACAAACGAACAAACGAACAAACGAACAAACGAACAAACGAACAAACGAACAAACGAACAAACGAACAAACGAACAAACGAACAAACGAACAAACGAACAAACGAACAAACGAACAAACGAACAAACGAACAAACGAACAAACGAACAATCGAACAATCGAACAAACGAACAATCGAACAAACGAACAAACGAACAAACGAACAAACGAACAAACGAACAAACGAACAAACGAACAAACGAACAAACGAACAAACGAACAAACGAACAAACGAACAAACGAACAAACGAACAAACGAACAAACGAACAAACGAACAAACGAACAAACGAACAAACGAACAAACGAACAAACGAACAAACGAACAAACGAACAAACGAACAAACGAACAAACGAACAAACGAACAAACGAACAAACGAACAAACGAACAAACGAACAAACGAACAAACGAACAAACGAACAAACGAACAAACGAACAAACGAACAAACGAACAAACGAACAAACGAACAAACGAACAAACGAACAAACGAACAAACGAACAAACGAACAAAACGAACAAACGAACAAACGAACAAACGAACAAACGAACCAACGAACCAACGAACCAACGACCAAACGAGCAAACGAACAAACGAACAAAAGAACAAAAGAACAAAAGAACAAACGAACAAACGAACAAACGAACCAACGAACCAACGAACCAACGAACCAACGAACCAACGAACCAACGAACCAACGAACCAACGAACCAACGAACCAACGAACCAACGAACCAACGAACCAACGAACCAACGAACCAACGAACCAACGAACCAACGAACCAACGAACCAACGAACCAACGAACCAACGAACCAACGAACCAACGAACCAACGAACAACGAACCAACGAACCAACGAACCAACGAACCAACGAACCAACGAACCAACGAACCAACGAACCAACGAACCAACGAACCAACGAACCAACGAACCAACGAACCAACGAACCAACGAACCAAGGAACCAACGAACCAACGAACCAACGAACCAACGAACCAACGAACCAACGAACCAACGAACCAACGAACCAACGAACCAACGAACCAACGAACCAACGAACCAACGAACCAACGAAACAACGAAACAACGAAACAACGAAACAACGAAACAACGAAACAACGAAACAACGAAACAACGAAACAACGAAACAACGAAACAACGAAACAACGAAACAACGAAACAACGAAACAACGAAACAACGAAACAACGAAACAACGAAACAACGAAACAACGAAACAACGAAACAACGAAACAACGAAACAACGAAACAACGAAACAACGAAACAACGAAACAACGAAACAACGAAACAACGAAACAACGAAACAACGAAACAACGAAACAACGAAACAACGAAACAACGAAACAACGAAACAACGAAACAACGAAACAACGAAACAACGAAACAACGAAACAACGAAACAACGAAACAACGAAACAACGAAACAACGAAACAACGATCCAACGATCCAACGATCCAACGATCCAACGATCCAACGATCCAACGATCCAACGAACCAACGAACCAACGAACCAACGAACCATCGAAACAACGAAACAACGAAACAACGAAACAACGAACCAACGAACCAACGAACCAACGAACCAACGAACCAACGAACCAACGAACCAACGAACCAACGAACCAACGAACCAACGAACCAACGAACCAACGAACCAACGAACCAACGAACCAACGATCCAACGAACAAACGAACAAACGAACAAACGAACAAACGAACAAACGAACAAACGAACAAACGAACAAACGAACAAACGAACAAACGAACAAACGAACAAACGAACAAACGAACAAACGAACAAACGATCCAACGATCCAACGAACCAACGAACCAACGAACCAACGAACCAACGAACCAACGAACCAACGAACCAACGAACCAACGAACCAACGAACCAACGAACCAACGAACCAACGAACCAACGAACCAACGAACCAACGAACCAACGAACCAACGAACCAACGAACCAACGAACCAACGAACCAACGAACCAACGAACCAACGAACCAACGAACCAACGAACCAACGAACCAACGAACCAACGAACCAACGAACCAACGAACCAACGAACCAACGAACCAACGAACCAACGAACCAACGAACCAACGAACCAACGAACCAACGAACCAACGAACCAACGAACCAACGAACCAACGAACCAACGAACCAACGAACCAACGAACCAACGAACCAACGAACCAACGAACCAACGAACCAACGATCCAACGAACCAACGAACCAACGAACCAACGAACCAACGAACCAACGAACCAACGAACCAACGAACCAACGAACCAACGAACCAACGAACCAACGAACCAACGAACCAACGAACCAACGATCCAACGAACCAACGAACAAACGAACAAACGAACAAACGAACAAACGAACAAACGAACAAACGAACAAACGAACAAACGAACAAACGAACAAACGAACAAACGAACAAACGAACAAACGAACCAACGAACCAACGAACCAACGAACAACCGAGCAAACGAGCAAACGAACAAACGAACAAACGAACAAACGAACAAACGAACAAACGAACCAACGAACCAACGAACCAACGAACCAACGAACCAACGAACCAACGAACCAACGAACCAACGAACAAACGAACAAACGAAAAAACGAAAAAACGAAAAAACGAACAAACGAACAAACGAACAAACGAACAAACGAACCGACGAACCGACGAACCAACGAACCAACGAACCTTCGAACCAACGAACCAACGAACCAACGAACCTTCGAACCAACGATCCAACGAACCAACGAACCAACGAACCAACGAACCAACGAACCAACGAACCTTCGAACCAACGAACCAACGAACCAACGATCCAACGAACCAACGAACCAACGAACCAACGAACCAACGAACCAACGAACCAACGAACCAACGAACCAACGAACCAACGAACCAACGAACCAACGAACCAACGAACCAACGAACCAACGAACCAACGAACCAACGATCCAACGAACCAACGAACAAACGAACAAACGAACAAACGAACAAACGAACAAACGAACAAACGAACAAACGAACAAACGAACAAACGAACAAACGAACAAACGAACAAACGAACCAACGAACCAACGAACCAACGAACAACCGAGCAAACGAGCAAACGAGCAAACGAACAAACGAACAAACGAACAAACGAACAAACGAACAAACGAACAAACGAACAAACGAACAAACGAACAAACGAACAAACGAACAAACGAACAAACGAACAAGCGAACAAACGAACAAACGAACAAACGAACAAAGAGACAAAGAAACAAACGAAACAACGAAACAACGAAACAACGAAACAACGAAACAACGAAACAACGAAACAACGAAACAACGAAACAACGAAACAACGAAACAACGAAACAACGAAACAACGAAACAACGAAACAACGAAACAACGAAACAACGAAACAACGAAACAACGAAACGAACGAACGAACGAACGAACGAACGAACGAACAAACGGACAAACGAACAAACGAACAAACGAAAAAACGAAAAAACGAACAAACGAACAAACGAACAAACGAACAAACGAACAAACGAACAAACGAACAAACGAACAAACGAACAAACGAACAAACGAACAAACGAACAAACGAACAAACGAACAAACGAACAAACGAACAAACGAACAAACGAACAAACGAACAAACGAACAAACGAACAAACGAACAAACGAACAAACGAACAAACGAACAAACGAACAAACGAACAAACGAACAAACGAACAAACGAACAAACGAACAAACGAACAAACGAACAAACGAACAAACGAACAAACGAACAAACGAACAAACGAACAAACGAACAAACGAACAAACGAACAAACGAACAAACGAACAAACGAACAAACGAACAAACGAACAAACGAACAAACGAACAAACGAACAAACGAACAAACGAACAAACGAACAAACGAACAAACGAACAAACGAACAAACGAACAAACGAACAAACGAACAAACGAACAAACGAACAAACGAACAAACGAACAAACGAACAAACGAACAAACGAACAAACGAACAAACGAACAAACGAACAAACGAACAAACGAACAAACGAACAAACGAACAAACGAACCAACGAAACAACGAAACAACGAAACAACGAAACAACGAAACAACGAAACAACGAAACAACGAAACAACGAAACAAAGAAACAACGAAACAACGAAACAACGAAACAACGAACCAGCGAACCAGCGAACAAACGAACAAACGAACAAACGAACAAACGAACAAACGAACAAACGAACAAACGAACAAACGAACAAACGAACAAACGAACAAACGAACAAACGAACAAACGAACAAGCGAACAAACGAACAAAGAGACAAAGAAACAAACGAAACAACGAAACAACGAAACAACGAAACAACGAAACAACGAAACAACGAAACAACGAAACAACGAAACAACGAAACAACGAAACAACGAAACAACGAAACAACGAAACAACGAAACAACGAAACAACGAAACAACGAAACAACGAAACAACGAAACAACGAAACAACGAAACAACGAACCAACGAACCAACGAACCAACGAACCTACGAAACAACGAACCAACGAACCAACGAACAAACGAACAAAGAGACAAAGAAACAAAAGAACCAACGAAACAACGAAACAACGAAACAACGAAACAACGAAACAACGAAACAACGAAACAACGAAACAACGAAACAACGAAACAACGAAACAACGAAACAACGAAACAACGAAACAACGAAACAACGAAACAACGAAACAACGAAACAACGAAACAACGAAACAACGAAACAACGAAACAACGAAACAACGAAACAACGACACAACGACACAACGAAACAACGAAACAACGAAACAACGAAACAACGAAACAACGAAACAACGAAACAACGAAACAACGAAACAACGAAACAACGAAACAACGAAACAACGAAACAACGAAACAACGAAACAACGAAACAACGAAACAACGAAACAACGAAACAACGAAACAACGAAACAACGAAACAACGAAACAACGAAACAACGAAACAACGAAACAACGAAACAACGAAACAACGAAACAACGAAACAACGAAACAACGAAACAACGAAACAACGAAACAACGAAACAACGAAACAACGAAACAACGAAACAACGAAACAACGAAACAACGAAACAACGAAACAACGAACCAACGAACCTTCGAACCAACGATCCAACGAACCAACGAACCAACGAACCAACGAACCAACGAACCTTCGAACCAACGAACCAACGATCCAACGAACCAACGAACCAACGAACCAACGAACCAACGAACCAACGAACCAACGAACCAACGAACCAACGAACCAACGAACCAACGATCCAACGAACAAACGAACCAACGAACAAAGGAACAAACGAACAAACGAACAAACGAACAAACGAACAAACGAACAAACGAACAAACGAACAAACGAACCAACGAACAAAAGAACAAACGAACAAACGAACAAACGAACAAACGAACAAAGAGACAAAGAAACAAAAGAACCAACGAAACAACGAAACAACGAAACAACGAAACAACGAAACAACGAAACAACGAAACAACGAAACAACGAAACAACGAAACAACGAAACAACGAAACAACGAAACAACGAAACAACGAAACAACGAAACAACGAAACAACGAAACAACGAAACAACGAAACAACGAAACAACGAAACAACGAAACAACGAAACAACGAAACAACGAAACAACGAAACAACGAAACAACGAAACAACGAAACAACGAAACAACGAAACAACGAAACAACGAAACAACGAAACAACGAAACAACGAAACAACGAAACAACGAAACAACGAAACAACGAAACAACGAAACAACGAAACAACGAAACAACGAAACAACGAAACAACGAAACAACGAAACAACGAAACAACGAAACAACGAAACAACGAAACAACGAAACAACGAAACAACGAAACAACGAAACAACGAAACAACGAAACAACGAAACAACGAAACAACGAAACAACGAAACAACGAAACAACGAAACAACGAAACAACGAAACAACGAAACAACGAAACAACGAAACAACGAAACAACGAAACAACGAAACAACGAAACAACGAAGCAACGAAGCAACGAAGCAACGAAGCAACGAAGCAACGAAGCAACGAAGCAACGAAGCAACGAAGCAACGAAGCAACGAAGCAACGAAGCAACGAAGCAACGAAGCAACGAAGCAACGAACCAAACGAACCAACGAACAAACGAACAAACGAACAAACGAACAAACGAACAAACGAACAAACGAACAAACGAACAAACGAACAAACGAACAAACGAACAAACGAACAAACGAACAAACGAACAAACGAACAAACGAACAAACGAACAAACGAACAAACGAACAAACGAACAAACGAACAAACGAACAAACGAACAAACGAACAAACGAACAAACGAACAAACGAACAAACGAACAAACGAACAAACGAACAAACGAACAAACGAACAAACGAACAAACGAACAAACGAACAAACGAACAAACGAACAAACGAACAAACGAACAAACGAACAAACGAACAAACGAACAAACGAACAAACGAACAAACGAACAAACGAACAAACGAACAAACGAACAAACGAACAAACGAACAAACGAACAAACGAACAAACGAACAAACGAACAAACGAACAAAACGAACAAACGAACAAACGAACAAACGAACAAACGAACAAACGAACAAACGAACAAACGAACAAACGAACAAACGAACAAACGAACAAACGAACAAACGAACAAACGAACAAACGAACAAACGAACAAACGAACAAACGAACAAACGAACAAACGAACAAACGAACAAACGAACAAACGAACAAACGAACAAACGAACAAACGAACAAACGAACAAACGAACAAACGAACAAACGAACAAACGAACAAACGAACAAACGAACAAACGAACAAACGAACAAACGAACAAACGAACCAACGAACAAACGAACAAACGAACAAACGAACAAACGAACAAACGAACAAACGAACAAACGAACAAACGAACCAACGAACCAACGAACCAACGAACCAACGAACCAACGAACCAACGAACCAACGAACCAACGAACCAACGAACCAACGAAACAACGAAACAACGAAACAACGAAACAACGAAACAACGAAACAACGAAACAACGAACCAACGAACCAACGAACCAACGAACCAACGAACCAACGAACCAACGAACCAACGAACCAACGAACCAACGAACCAACGAACCAACGAACCAACGAACCAACGAACCAACGAACCAACGAACCAACGAACCAACGAACCAACGAACCAACGAACCAACGAACCAACGAACCAACGAACCAACGAACCAACGAACCAACGAACCAACGAACCAACGAACCAACGAACCAACGAACCAACGAACCAACGAACCAACGAACCAACGAACCAACGAACCAACGAACCAACGAACCAACGAACCAACGAACCAACGAACCAACGAACCAACGAACCAACGAACCAACGAACCAACGAACCAACGAACCAACGAACCAACGAACCAACGAACCAACGAACCAACGAACCAACGAACCAACGAACCAACGAACCAACGAACCAACGAACCAACGAACCAACGAACCAACGAACCAACGAACCAACGAACCAACGAACCAACGAACCAACGAACCAACGAACCAACGAACCAACGAACCAACGAACCAACGAACCAACGAACCAACGAACCAACGAACCAACGAACCAACGAACCAACGAACCAACGAACCAACGAACCAACGAACCAACGAACCAACGAACCAACGAACCAACGAACCAACGAACCAACGAACCAACGAACCAACGAACCAACGAACCAACGAACCAACGAACCAACGAACCAACGAACCAACGAACCAACGAACCAACGAACCAACGAACCAACGAACCAACGAACCAACGAACCAACGAACCAACGAACCAACGAACCAACGAACAAACGAACAAACGAACAAACGAACAAACGAACAAACGAACAAACGAACAAACGAACAAACGAACAAACGAACAAACGAACAAACGAACAAACGAACAAACGAACAAACGAACAAACGAACAAACGAACAAACGAACAAACGAACAAACGAACAAACGAACAAACGAACAAACGAACAAACGAACAAACGAACAAACGAACAAACGAACAATCGAACAAACGAAACAACGAAACAACGAAACAACGAAACAACGAACCAACGAACCAACGAACCAACGAACCAACGAACAAACGAACAAACGAAAAAACGAACAAACGAACAAACGAAAAAACGAAAAAAACGAACAATCGAACAAACCAACCTTCGAACCAACGATCCAACGAACCAACGAACCAACGAACCTTCGAACCAACGATCCAACGAACCAACGAACCAACGAACCAACGAACCAACGAACCAACGAACCAACGAACCAACGAACCAACGAACCAACGAACCAACGAACCAACGATCCAACGATCCAACGAACCAACGAACCAACGAACCAACGAACCAACGAACCAACGAACCAACGAACCAACGAACCAACGAACCAACGAACCAACGAACCAACGATCCAACGAACCAACGAACCAACGATCCAACGATCCAACGAACCAACGAACCAACGAACCAACGAACCAACGAACCAACGAACCAACGAACCAACGAACCAACGAACCAACGAACCAACGAACCAACGAACCAACGAACCAAAGAACCAACGAACCAACGAACCAACGATCCAAACGAACAAACGAACAAACGAACAAACGAACAAACGAACAAACGAACAAACGAACAAACGAAACAACGAAACAACGAAACAACGAAACAACGAAACAACGAAACAACGAAACAACGAAACAACGAACCAACGAACCAACGAACCAACGAACAAACGAACAAACGAACAAACGAACAAACGAAAAAACGAAAAAACGAAAAAACGAACAAACGAACAAACGAACAAACGAACAAACGAACCGACGAACCGACGAACCAACGAACCAACGAACCTTCGAACCAACGAACCAACGAACCAACGAACCTTCGAACCAACGATCCAACGAACCAACGAACCAACGAACCAACGAACCAACGAACCAACGAACCTTCGAACCAACGAACCAACGAACCAACGATCCAACGAACCAACGAACCAACGAACCAACGAACCAACGAACCAACGAACCAACGAACCAACGAACCAACGAACCAACGAACCAACGAACCAACGAACCAACGAACCAACGAACCAACGATCCAACGAACCAACGAACAAACGAACAAACGAACAAACGAACAAACGAACAAACGAACAAACGAACAAACGAACAAACGAACAAGCGAACAAACGAACAAACGAACAAAGAGACAAAGAAACAAACGAAACAACGAAACAACGAAACAACGAAACAACGAAACAACGAAACAACGAAACAACGAAACAACGAAACAACGAAACAACGAAACAACGAAACAACGAAACAACGAAACAACGAAACGAACGAACGAACGAACGAACGAACGAACGAACAAACGGACAAACGAACAAACGAACATACGAAAAAACGAAAAAACGAACAAACGAACAAACGAACAAACGAACAAACGAACAAACGAACAAACGAACAAACGAACAAACGAACAAACGAACAAACGAACAAACGAACAAACGAACAAACGAACAAACGAACAAACGAACAAACGAACAAACGAACAAACGAACAAACGAACAAACGAACAAACGAACAAACGAACAAACGAACAAACGAACAAACGAACAAACGAACAAACGAACAAACGAACAAACGAACAAACGAACAAACGAACAAACGAACAAACGAACAAACGAACAAACGAACAAACGAACAAACGAACAAACGAACAAACGAACAAACGAACAAACGAACAAACGAACAAACG
>NW_027487710.1:5000-13607 GCF_050908995.1 Andrena cerasifolii | reverse complement strand
CCGACCGACCGACCGACCGACCGACCGACCGACCGACCAACCGACCGACCGACCGACCGACCGACCGACCGACCGACCGACCGACCGACCGAACGACGGACCGACTGACCGACTGACCGACTGACCGACTGACCGACTGACCGACCGACTGACCGACGGACCGACCGACCGACCGACCGACCGACCGACCGACTGACCGACCGACTGACGGACTGACTGACCGACCGACCGACCGACCGACCGACCGACCGATCGACCGACCGACCGACCGATCGACCGACCGACTGATCGACTGACCGACCGACTGACTGACCGACTGACCGACTGACCGACTGACCGACTGACCGACAGACCGACCGACCGACTGACGGACTGACTGACCGACTGACCGACCGACTGACCGACTGACCGACTGACCGACCGAACGACCTACCGACCGACCGACCGACCGACCGACCGACCGACCGACCGACCAACCGACCGACCGACCGACCGACCGACCGACCGACCGACCGACCGACCGACCGAACGACGGACCGACTGACCGACTGACCGACTGACCGACTGACCGACTGACCGACCGACTGACCGACGGACCGACCGACCGACCGACCGACCGACCGACTGACCGACCGACTGACGGACTGACTGACCGACCGACCGACCGACCGACCGACCGACCGATCGACCGACCGACCGACCGATCGACCGACCGACTGATCGACTGACCGACCGACTGACTGACCGACTGACCGACTGACCGACTGACCGACTGACCGACAGACCGACCGACCGACTGACGGACTGACTGACCGACTGACCGACCGACTGACCGACTGACCGACTGACCGACCGACTGACTGACCGACCGACCGACCGACCGACCGACCGACCGACCGACTGACCGACCGAACGACGGACTGACTGACCGACCGAATGACCGACCGACTGACCGACTGACCGACTGACCGACCGACCGACCGACCGACCGACCGACCGACCGACCGACCGACTGACCGACCGACTGACGGACTGACTGACCGACCGACCGACCGACTGACCGACTGACCGACCGACTGACGGACTGACTGACCGATCGACCGACCGACTGACCGACCGAACGACGGACTGACCGATCGACTGACCGACTGACCGACCGACTGACTGACCGACCGACCGACCGACCGACCGACCGACCGACCAACTGACCGACTGACCGACCGACCGACCGACCGACCGACCGACCGACCGACCGACCGACCGACCGACCGACCGACCGTCTGACCGACCGACTGACCGACTGACCGACGGACTGACCGACCGACCGACCGACCGACCGACCGACCGACCGACCGACCGTCTGACCGACCGACTGACGGACTGACTGACCGACCGACCGACCGACTGACCGACTGACCGACCGACTGACGGACTGACTGACCGATCGACCGACCGACTGACCGACCGAACGACGGACTGACTGATCGACTGACCGACTGACCGACCGACTGACTGACCGACCGACCGACCGACCGACCGACCGACCGACCAACTGACCGACTGACCGACCGACCGACCGGCCGACCGACCGACCGACCGACCGACCGACCGACCGACCGTCTGACCGACCGACCGACCGACTGACCGACCGAACGACGGACTGACTGACCGACCGAATGACCGACCGACTGACCGACTGACCGACCGACCGACCGACCGACTGACCGACCGACCGACCGACCGAACGACGGACTGACCGACCGACTGACCGACCGACTGACCGATTGACCGACTGACCGACTGACCGACTGACCGACCGACCGACCGACTGACCGACCGACTGACCGACCGACCGACCGACCGACCGACCGACCGACCGACCGACCGACCGACCGACTGACCGAACGACTGACGGATTGACTGCCCGACTGACCGACCGACCGACCGACCGACCGACCGAACGACGGACCGACTGACCGACTGACCGACTGACCGACTGACCGACTGACCGACTGACCGACTGACCGACTGACCGACCGACTGACCGACCGACCGACCGACCGACCGACCGACCGACCGACCGACCGACCGACCGACCGACTGACCGATTGACCGATTGACCGACTGACCGACTGACCGACCGACTGACCGACCGACCGACCGACCGACTGACCGACTGACCGACCGACCGACCGACCATCCGACCGACCGACCGACCGACCGACCGACCGACCGACCGACCGACCGACCGACCGTCTGACCGACCGACTGACCGACCGACCGACTGACCGACCGAACGACTGACTGACTGACCGACCGACCGACTGTCCGACTGACCGACGGACTGACCGACCGACTGACCGACTGACCGACGGACTGACCGACCGACTGACCGACTGACAGACGGACTGACCGACCGACTGACCGACTGACAGACCGACTGACCGACTGACCGACCGACTGACCGACTGACCGACTGACCGACCGACTGACCGACCGACTGACTGACCGACCGACCGACCGACCGACCGACCGACCGACCAACTGACCGACTGACCGACCGACCGACCGACCGACAGACCGACCGACCGACCGACCGACCGACCGTCTGACCGACCGACTGACCGACCGACCGACTGACCGACCGAACGACGGACTGACTGACCGACCGAATGACCGACCGACTGACCGACTGACCGACTGACTGACTGACTGACTGACTGACTGACTGACTGACTGACTGACTGACTGACTGGCTGAATGACTGACTGACTGACTGACTGACTGACTGACTGACTGACTGACCGACCGACCGACCGTCTGACCGACCGACTGACCGACTGACCGACGGACTGACCGACCGACTGACCGACCGACCGACCGACCGACCGACCGACCGACCGACCGACTGACCGACCGACTGACGGACTGACTGACCGACCGACCGACCGACTCACCGACTGACCGACCGACTGACGGACTGACTGACCGATCGACCGACCGACTGACCGACCGAACGACGGACTGACTGACCGACTGACCGACTGACCGACCGACTGACTGACCGACCGACCGACCGACCGACCGACCGACCGACCGACCGACCGACCGACCGACCAACTGACCGACTGACCGACCGACCGACCGACCGACCGACCGACCGACCGACCGACCGACCGTCTGACCGACCGACTGACCGACTGACCGACGGACTGACCGACCGACTGACCGACTGACAGACCGACTGACCGACTGACCGACCGACCGACCGACCGACTGACCGACCGACCGACCGACCGAACGACGGACTGACCGACCGACCGACCGACTGACCGATTGACCGATTGACCGACTGACCGACTGACCGACCGACTGACCGACCGACCGACCGACCGACCGACCGACCGACCGACCGACCGAACGACGGACTGACTGACCGACTGACCGACTGACCGACCGACCGACCGACCGACCGACCGACCGACCGACCGACCGACCGACCATCCGACCGACCAACCGACCGACCGAACGACCTACCGACCGACCGACCGACCGACCGACCGACCGACCGACCGACCGACCAACCGACCGACCGACCGACCGACCGACCGACCGACCGACCGAACGACGGACCGACTGACCGACTGACCGACTGACCGACTGACCGACTGACCGACCGACTGACCGACGGACCGACGGACCGACCGACCGACCGACTGACCGACCGACTGACGGACTGACTGACCGACCGACCGACCGACCGACCGACCGACCGATCGACCGACCGACTGATCGACTGACCGACCGACTGACTGACCGACTGACCGACTGACCGACTGACCGACTGACCGACAGACCGACCGACCGACTGACGGACTGACTGACCGACTGACCGACCGACTGACCGACTGACCGACTGACCGACCGACTGACTGACCGACCGACCGACCGACCGACCGACCGACCGACCGACTGACCGACCGAACGACCGACCGACCGACCAATCGACCGACCGACCGACCGACCGACCGACCGACCGACCGACCGACCGACCGACCGACCGACCGACCGAACGACGGACCGACCGACCGACCGACCGACCGACCGACCGACCGACCGAACGACGGACCGACTGACCGACTGACCGACTGACCGACTGACCGACTGACCGACCGACCGACCGACCGACCGACCGACTGACCGACCGACTGACGGACTGACTGACCGACAGACCGACCGACTGACCGACTGACCGACCGACTGACGGACTGACTGACCGATCGACCGACCGACTGACCGACCGAACGACGGACTGACTGATCGACTGACCGACTGACCGACCGACTGACTGACCGACCGACCGACCGACCGACCGACCGACCGACCGACCAACTGACCGACCGACCGACCAACTGACCGACTGACCGACCGACCGACCGACCGACCGACCGACCGACCGACCGACCGACCGTCTGACCGACCGACTGACCGACTGACCGACGGACTGACCGACCGACTGACCGACTGACAGACCGACTGACCGACTGACCGACCGACCGACCGACCGACTGACCGACCGACCGACCGACCGAACGACGGACTGACCGACCGACCGACCGACTGACCGATTGACCGATTGACCGACTGACCGACTGACCGACCGACTGACCGACCGACCGACCGACCGACCGACCGACCGACCGACCGACCGAACGACGGACTGACTGACCGACTGACCGACTGACCGACCGACCGACCGACCGACCGACCGACCGACCGACCGACCGACCGACCATCCGACCGACCAACCGACCGACCGAACGACCTACCGACCGACCGACCGACCGACCGACCGACCGACCGACCGACCGACCAACCGACCGACCGACCGACCGACCGACCGACCGACCGACCGAACGACGGACCGACTGACCGACTGACCGACTGACCGACTGACCGACTGACCGACCGACTGACCGACGGACCGACGGACCGACCGACCGACCGACTGACCGACCGACTGACGGACTGACTGACCGACCGACCGACCGACCGACCGACCGACCGATCGACCGACCGACTGATCGACTGACCGACCGACTGACTGACCGACTGACCGACTGACCGACTGACCGACTGACCGACAGACCGACCGACCGACTGACGGACTGACTGACCGACTGACCGACCGACTGACCGACTGACCGACTGACCGACCGACTGACTGACCGACCGACCGACCGACCGACCGACCGACCGACCGACTGACCGACCGAACGACCGACCGACCGACCAATCGACCGACCGACCGACCGACCGACCGACCGACCGACCGACCGACCGACCGACCGACCGACCGACCGAACGACGGACCGACCGACCGACCGACCGACCGACCGACCGACCGACCGAACGACGGACCGACTGACCGACTGACCGACTGACCGACTGACCGACTGACCGACCGACCGACCGACCGACCGACCGACTGACCGACCGACTGACGGACTGACTGACCGACAGACCGACCGACTGACCGACTGACCGACCGACTGACGGACTGACTGACCGATCGACCGACCGACTGACCGACCGAACGACGGACTGACTGATCGACTGACCGACTGACCGACCGACTGACTGACCGACCGACCGACCGACCGACCGACCGACCGACCGACCAACTGACCGACTGACCGACCGACCGACCGACCGACCGACCGACCGACCGACCGACCGTCTGACCGACCGACTGACCGACTGACCGACGGACTGACCGACCGACCGACCGACTGACAGACCGACTGACCGACTGACCGACCGACCGACCGACCGACTGACCGACCGACCGACCGACCGAACGACGGACTGACCGACCGACTGACCGACCGACTGACCGATTGACCGACTGACCGACTGACCGACTGACCGACCGACAGACCGACTGACCGACCGACTGACCGACCGACCGACCGACCGACCGACCGACCGACCGAACGACGGACTGACTGACCGACTGACCGACTGACCGACTGACCGACCGACTGACCGACCGACCGACCGACCGACCGACCGACCGACCGACCGAACGACGGACTGACTGACCGACTGACCGACTGACCGACCGACCGACCGACCGACCGACCGACCGACCGACCGACCGACCGACCATCCGACCGACCAACCGACCGACCGAACGACCTACCGACCGACCGAACGACCTACCGCGACCGACCGACCGACCGACCGACCGACCGACCGACCAACCGACCGACCGACCGACCGACCGACCGACCGACCGACCGACCGACCGACCGAACGACGGACCGACTGACCGACTGACCGACTGACCGACTGACCGACTGACCGACCGACTGACCGACGGACCGACCGACCGACCGACCGACCGACCGACTGACCGACCGACTGACGGACTGACTGACCGACCGACCGACCGACCGACTGACGGACTGACTGACCGACTGACCGACCGACTGACCGACTGACCGACTGACCGACGACCGACTGACTGACCGACCGACCGACCGACCGACCGACCGACCGACCGACTGACCGACCGAACGACGGACTGACTGACCGACCGAATGACCGACCGACTGACCGACTGACCGACTGACCGACCGACCGACCGACCGACCGACCGACCGACCGACCGACCGACTGACCGACCGACTGACGGACTGACTGACCGACCGACCGACCGACTGACCGACTGACCGACCGACTGACGGACTGACTGACCGATCGACCGACCGACTGACCGACCGAACGACGGACTGACCGATCGACTGACCGACTGACCGACCGACTGACTGACCGACCGACCGACCGACCGACCGACCGACCGACCAACTGACCGACTGACCGACCGACCGACCGACCGACCGACCGACCGACCGACCGACCGACCGACCGACCGTCTGACCGACCGACTGACCGACTGACCGACGGACTGACCGACCGACCGACCGACTGACAGACCGACTGACCGACTGACCGACTGACCGACCGACCGACCGACTGACCGACCGTCTGACCGACCGACTGACCGACTGACCGACGGACTGACCGACCGACCGACCGACCGACCGACCGACCGACCGACCGACCGACCGACCGACCGACCGACCGTCTGACCGACCGACTGACGGACTGACTGACCGACCGACCGACCGACTGACCGACTGACCGACCGACTGACGGACTGACTGACCGATCGACCGACCGACTGACCGACCGAACGACGGACTGACTGATCGACTGACCGACTGACCGACCGACTGACTGACCGACCGACCGACCGACCGACCGACCGACCGACCAACTGACCGACTGACCGACCGACCGACCGACCGACCGACCGACCGACCGACCGACCGACCGACCGACCGTCTGACCGACCGACCGACCGACTGACCGACCGAACGACGGACTGACTGACCGACCGAATGACCGACCGACTGACCGACTGACCGACCGACCGACCGACCGACTGACCGACCGACCGACCGACCGAACGACGGACTGACCGACCGACTGACCGACCGACTGACCGATTGACCGACTGACCGACTGACCGACTGACCGACCGACCGACCGACTGACCGACCGACTGACCGACCGACCGACCGACCGACCGACCGACCGACCGACCGACCGACCGACTGACCGAACGACTGACGGACTGACTGCCCGACTGACCGACCGACCGACCGACCGACCGACCGAACGACGGACCGACTGACCGACTGACCGACTGACCGACTGACCGACTGACCGACTGACCGACTGACCGACCGACTGACCGACCGACCGACCGACCGACCGACCGACCGACCGACCGACCGACCGACCGACCGACTGACCGATTGACCGATTGACCGACTGACCGACTGACCGACCGACTGACCGACCGACCGACCGACCGACTGACCGACTGACCGACCGACCGACCGACCATCCGACCGACCGACCGACCGACCGACCGACCGACCGACCGACCGACCGACCGACCGACCGTCTGACCGACCGACTGACCGACCGACCGACTGACCGACCGAACGACTGACTGACTGACCGACCGACCGACCAACTGACCGACTGACCGACCGACCGACCGACCGACCGACCGACCGACCGACCGACCGACCGTCTGACCGACCGACTGACCGACTGACCGACGGACTGACCGACCGACCGACCGACTGACAGACCGACTGACCGACTGACCGACCGACCGACCGACCGACTGACCGACCGACCGACCGACCGAACGACGGACTGACCGACCGACTGACCGACCGACTGACCGATTGACCGACTGACCGACTGACCGACTGACCGACCGACAGACCGACTGACCGACCGACTGACCGACCGACCGACCGACCGACCGACCGACCGACCGAACGACGGACTGACTGACCGACTGACCGACTGACCGACCGACCGACCGACCGACCGACCGACCGACCGACCAACCGACCGACCGACCGACCGACCGACCGACCGACCGACCGAACGACCGACCGACCGACCGCCCGACCGACTGACCGATTGACCGATTGACCGACTGACCGACCGACC
>NW_027487709.1:0-13626 GCF_050908995.1 Andrena cerasifolii | reverse complement strand
TAAAACGAGTAAAACGAGTAAAACGAGTAAAACGAGTAAAACGAGTAATACGAGTAAAAGGAGTAAAACAAGTAAAACGAGTAAAACGAGTAAAACGAGTAAAACGAGTAAAACGAGTAAACGGTAAAACGAGTAAAACGAGTAAAACGAGTAAAACGAGTAAAACGAGTAAAACGAGTAAAACGAGTAAAACGAGTAAAACGAGTAAAACGAGTAAAACGAGTAATACGAGTAAAAGGAGTAAAACGAGTAAAACGAGTAATACGAGTAAAACGAGTAATACGAGTAAAACGAGTAATACGAGTAAAACGAATAAAACGAGTAAAACGAGTAAAACGAGTAAAACGAGTAAAACGAGTAAAACGAGTAATACTAGTAAAACGAGTAAAACGAGTAAAACGAGTAAAACGAGTAAAACGAGTAAAACGAGTAAAACGAGTAAAACGAGTAAAACGAGTAAAACGAGTAAAACGAGTAAAACGAGTAAAACGAGTAAAACGAGTAAAACGAGTAAAACGAGTAAAACGAGTAAAACGAGTAAAACGAGTAAAACGAGTAAAACGAGTAAAACGAGTAAAACTAGCAAAACGAGTAAAACGAGTAAAACGAGTAAAACGAGTAATACGAGTAAAACGAGTAAAACGAGTAAAACGAGTAAAACGAGTAAAACGAGTAAAACGAGTAAAACGAGTAAAACGAGTAAAGCGAGTAAAACGAGTAAAACGAGTAAAACGAGTAAAACGAGTAAAACTAGTAAAACGAGTAAAACGAGTAAAACGAGTAAAACGAGTAAAACGAGTAAAACGAGTAAAACGAGTAAAACGAGTAATACGAGTAAAAGGAGTAAAACGAGTAAAACGAGTAATACGAGTAAAACGAGTAATACGAGTAAAACGAATAAAACGAGTAAAACGAGTAAAACGAGTAAAACGAGTAATACTAGTAAAACGAGTAAAACGAGTAAAACGAGTAAAACGAGTAAAACGAGTAAAACGAGTAAAACGAGTAAAACTAGTAAAACGAGTAAAACGAGTAAAACGAGTAAAACGAGTAAAACGAGTAAAACGAGTAAAACTAGCAAAACGAGTAAAACGAGTAAAACGAGTAAAACGAGTAATACGAGTAAAACGAGTAAAACGAGTAAAACGAGTAAAACGAGTAAAACGAGTAAAACGAGTAAAACGAGTAAAACGAGTAAAACGAGTAAAGCGAGTAAAACGAGTAAAGCGAGTAAAGCGAGTAAAGCGAGTAAAGCGAGTAAAGCGAGTAAAGCGAGTAAAGCGAGTAAAACTAGTAAAACTAGTAAATCGAGTAAAACGAGTAAAACGAGTAAAACGAGTAAAACGAGTAAAACGAGTAAAACGAGTAAAACGAGTAAAACGAGTAAAACGAGTAAAACGAGTAAAACGAGTAAAACGAGTAAAACGAGTAAAACGAGTAAAACGAGTAAAACGAGTAAAACGAGTAAAACGAGTAAAACGAGTAAAACTAGCAAAACGAGTAAAACGAGTAAAACGAGTAAAACGAGTAATACGAGTAAAACTAGTAAAACGAGTAAAACGAGTAAAACGAGTAAAACGAGTAAAACGAGTAAAGCGAGTAAAGCGAGTAAAACGAGTAAAACGAGTAAAACGAGTAAAACGAGTAAAACGAGTAAAACTAGTAAAACGAGTAAAACGAGTAAAACGAGTAAAACGAGTAAAACGAGTAAAACGAGTAATACGAGTAAAAGGAGTAAAACGAGTAAAACGAGTAATACGAGTAAAACGAGTAATACGAGTAAAACGAATAAAACGAGTAAAACGAGTAAAACGAGTAAAACGAGTAATACTAGTAAAACGAGTAAAACGAGTAAAACGAGTAAAACGAGTAAAACGAGTAAAACGAGTAAAACGAGTAAAACGAGTAAAACGAGTAAAACGAGTAAAACGAGTAAAACTAGTAAAACGAGTAAAACTAGTAAAACGAGTAAAACGAGTAAAACGAGTAAAACGAGTAAAACGAGTAAAACGAGTAAAACGAGTAAAACGAGTAAAACAAGTAAAACGAGTAAAACGAGTAATACGAGTAAAACGAGTAAAACGAGTAAAACGAGTAAAACGAGTAATACGAGTAAAACGAGTAAAACGAGTAAAACGAATAAAACGAGTAAAACGAATAAAACGAGTAAAACGAGTAAAACGAGTAAAACGAGTAAAACGAGTAAAACGAGTAAAACGAGTAAAACGAGTAAAACGAGTAAAACGAGTAAAACGAGTAAAACGAGTAAAACGAGTAAAACGAGTAAAACGAGTAAAACTAGTAAAACTAGTAAAACTAGTAAAACTAGTAAAACGAGTAAATCGAGTAAAACGAGTAAAACGAGTAAATCGAGTAAAACGAGTAAAACGAGTAAAACGAGTAAAACGAGTAAAACGAGTAAAACGAGTAAAACGAGTAAAACGAGTAAAACGAGTAAAACGAGTAAAACGAGTAAAACGAGTAAAACGAGTAAAACGAGTAAAACGAGTAAAACGAGTAAAACGAGTAAAACGAGTAAAACGAGTAATACGAGTAAAAGGAGTAAAACGAGTAAAACGAGTAATACGAGTAAAACGAGTAATACGAATAAAACGAGTAAAACGAGTAAAACGAGTAAAACGAGTAAAACGAGTAAAACGAGTAAAACGAGTAAAACGAGTAAAACGAGTAAAACGAGTAAAACGAGTAAAACGAGTAAAACGAGTAAAACGAGTAAAACGAGTAAAACGAATAAAACTAGTAAAACGAGTAAAACGAGTAAAACGAGTAAAACGAGTAAAACGAGTAAAACGAGTAAAACGAGTAAAACGAGTAAAACGAGTAAAACGAGCAATACGAGTAAAACGAATAAAACGAGTAAAACGAATAAAACGAATAAAACGAGTAATACGAGTAAAACGAGTAAAACGAGTAAAACTAGTAAAACTAGTAAAATTAGTAAAACGAGTAAAACGAGTAAAACGAGTAAAACGAGTAAAACGAGTAAAACGAGTAAAACGAGTAAAACGAGTAAAACGAGTAAAACGAGTAAAACGAGTAAAACGAGTAAAACGAGTAAAACGAGTAAAACGAGTAAAACGAGTATAACGAGTAAAACGAGTAAAACGAGTAATACGAGTAAAACGAGTAAAACGAGTAAAACGAGTAAAACGAGTAAAACGAGTAAAACGAGTAAAACGAGTAAAACGAGTAAAACGAGTAAAACGAGTAAAACGAGTAAAACGAGTAAAACGAGTAAAACGAGTAAAACGAGTAAAACGAGTAAAACGAGTAAAACGAGTAAAACGAGTAAAACGAGTAAAACGAGTAAAACGAGTAAAACGAGTAAAACGAGTAATACGAGTAAAAGGAGTAAAACGAGTAAAACGAGTAATACGAGTAAAACGAGTAATACGAATAAAACGAGTAAAACGAGTAAAACGAGTAAAACGAGTAAAACGAGTAAAACGAGTAAAACGAGTAAAACGAGTAAAACGAGTAAAACGAGTAAAACGAGTAAAACGAGTAAAACGAGTAAAACGAGTAAAACGAGTAAAACGAGTAAAACGAGTAAAACGAGTAAAACGAGTAAAACGAGTAAAACGAGTAAAACGAGTAAAACGAGTAAAACGAGTAAAACTAGTAAAACTAGTAAAACGAGTAAAACGAGTAAAACGAGTAAAACGAGTAAAACGAGTAAAACGAGTAAAACGAGTAAAACGAGTAAAACGAGTAAAACTAGTTAAACGAGTAAAACGAGTAAAACGAGTAAAACGAGTAAAACGAGTAAAACGAGTAAAACGAGTAAAACGAGTAAAACGAGTAAAACGAGTAAAACGAGTAAAACGAGTAAAACGAGTAAAACGAGTAAAACGAGTAAAACGAGTAAAACGAGTAAAACGAGTAAAACGAGTAAAACGAGTAAAACTAGCAAAACGAGTAAAACGAGTAAAACGAGTAATACGAGTAAAACGAGTAAAACGAGTAAAACGAGTAAAACGAGTAAAACGAATAAAACGAGTAAAACGAGTAAAACGAGTAAAACGAGTAAAGCGAGTAAAACGAGTAAAACGAGTAAAACGAGTAAAACGAGTAAAACGAGTAAAACGAGTAAAACGAGTAAAACTAGTAAAACGAGTAAAACGAGTAAAACGAGTAAAACGAGTAAAACGAGTAAAACGAGTAATACGAGTAAAAGGAGTAAAACGAGTAAAACGAGTAATACGAGTAAAACGAGTAATACGAGTAAAACGAATAAAACGAGTAAAACGAGTAAAACGAGTAAAACGAGTAATACTAGTAAAACGAGTAAAACGAGTAAAACGAGTAAAACGAGTAAAACGAGTAAAACGAGTAAAACGAGTAAAACTAGTAAAACGAGTAAAACTAGTAAAACGAGTAAAACGAGTAAAACGAGTAAAACGAGTAAAACGAGTAAAACGAGTAAAACGAGTAAAACGAGTAAAACAAGTAAAACGAGTAAAACGAGTAATACGAGTAAAACGAGTAAAACGAGTAAAACGAGTAAAACGAGTAATACGAGTAAAACGAGTAAAACGAGTAAAACGAATAAAACGAGTAAAACGAATAAAACGAGTAAAACGAGTAAAACGAGTAAAACGAGTAAAACGAGTAAAACGAGTAAAACGAGTAAAACGAGTAAAACGAGTAAAACGAGTAAAACGAGTAAAACGAGTAAAACGAGTAAAACGAGTAAAACGAGTAAAACGAGTAAAACGAGTAAAACGAGTAAAACGAGTAAAACGAGTAAAACGAGTAAAACGAGTAAAACGAGTAAAACGAGTAAAACGAGTAAAACTAGTAAAACTAGTAAAACTAGTAAAACTAGTAAAACGAGTAAATCGAGTAAAACGAGTAAAACGAGTAAAACGAGTAAAACGAGTAAAACGAGTAAAACGAGTAAAACGAGTAAAACGAGTAAAACTAGTAAAACTAGTAAAACGAGTAAAACGAGTAAAACGAGTAAAACGAGTAAAACGAGTAAAACGAGTAAAACGAGTAAAACGAGTAAAACGAGTAAAACGAGTAAAACGAGTAAAACGAGTAAAACGAGTAAAACGAGTAAAACTAGTAAAACTAGTAAAACTAGTAAAACTAGTAAAACGAGTAAATCGAGTAAAACGAGTAAAACGAGTAAAACGAGTAAAACGAGTAAAACGAGTAAAACTAGTAAAACTAGTAAAACTAGTAAAACTAGTAAAACGAGTAAATCGAGTAAAACGAGTAAAACGAGTAAAACGAGTAAAACGAGTAAAACGAGTAAAACGAGTAAAACGAGTAAAACGAGTAAAACGAGTAAAACGAGTAAAACGAGTAAAACGAGTAAAACGAGTAAAACGAGTAAAACGAGTAAAACTAGTAAAACGAGTAAAACGAGTAAAACGAGTAAAACGAGTAAAACGAGTAAAACGAGTAAAACGAGTAAAACGAGCAATACGAGTAAAACGAATAAAACGAGTAAAACGAATAAAACGAATAAAACGAGTAATACGAGTAAAACGAGTAAAACGAGTAAAACTAGTAAAACTAGTAAAATTAGTAAAACGAGTAAAACGAGTAAAACGAGTAAAACGAGTAAAACGAGTAAAACGAGTAAAACGAGTAAAACGAGTAAAACGAGTAAAACGAGTAAAACGAGTAAAACGAGTAAAACGAGTAAAACGAGTAAAACGAGTAAAACGAGTAAAACGAGTAAAACGAGTAAAACGAGTATAACGAGTAAAACGAGTAAAACGAGTAATACGAGTAAAACGAGTAAAACGAGTAAAACGAGTAAAACGAGTAAAACGAGTAATACGAGTAAAACGAGTAAAACGAGTAAAACGAATAAAACGAATAAAACGAGTAAAACGAGTAAAACGAGTAAAACGAGTAAAACGAGTAAAACGAGTAAAACGAGTAAAACGAGTAAAACGAGTAAAACGAGTAAAACGAGTAAAACGAGTAAAACGAGTAAAACGAGTAAAACGAGTAAAACGAGTAAAACGAGTAAAACGAGTAAAACGAGTAAAACGAGTAAAACGAGTAAAACGAGTAAAACGAGTAAAACGAGTAAAACGAGTAAAACGAGTAAAACGAGTAAAACGAGTAAAACTAGTAAAACGAGTAAAACGAGTAAAACGAGTAAAACGAGTAAAACGAGTAAAACGAGTAAAACGAGTAAAACGAGTAAAACGAGTAAATCGAGTAAAACGAGTAAAACGAGTAAAACGAGTAAAACGAGTAAAACGAGTAAAACGAGTAAAACGAGTAAAACGAGTAAAACGAGTAAAACGAGTAAAACGAGTAAAACGAGTAAAACGAGTAAAACGAGTAAAACGAGTAAAACGAGTAAAACGAGTAAAACGAGTAAAACGAGTAAAACGAGTAAAACGAGTAAAACGAGTAAAACGAGTAAAACGAGTAAAACGAGTAAAACGAGTAAAACGAGTAAAACGAGTAAAACGAGTAAAACGAGTAAAACGAGTAAAACGAGTAAAACTAGTTAAACGAGTAAAACGAGTAAAACGATTAATACGAGTAATACGAGTAAAAGGAGTAAAACGAGTAATACGAGTAAAACGAGTAAAACGAGTAAAACGAGTAAAACGAGTAAAACGAGTAATACGAGTAAAACGAGTAAAACGAGTAAAACGAGAAAACCAATAAAACGAGTAAAACGAGTAAAACGAGTAAAACGAGTAAAACGAGTAAAACGAGTAAAACGAGTAAAACGAGTAAAACGAGTAAAACGAGTAAAACGAGTAATACGAGTAAAACGAGTAAAACGAGTAAAACGAGTAAAACGAGTAAAACGAGTAAAACGAGTAAAACGAGTAAAACGAGTAAAACGAGTAAAACGAGTAAAACGAGTAAAACGAGTAAAACGAGTAAAACGAGTAAATCTAGTAAAACTAGTAAAACTAGTAAATCGAGTAAAACTAGTAAAACGAGTAAAACGAGTAAAGCGAGTAAAGCGAGTAAAACTAGTAAAACTAGTAAATCGAGTAAAACTAGTAAAACGAGTAAAACGAGTAAAACGAGTAAAACGAGTAAAACGAGTAAAACGAGTAAAACGAGTAAAACGAGTAAAACGAGTAAAACGAGTAAAACGAGTAAAACGAGTAAAACGAGTAAAACGAGTAAAACGAGTGAAACGAGTAAAACGAGTAAAACGAGTAAAACGAGTAAAACGAGTAAAACGAGTAAAACGAGTAAAACGAGTAAAACGAGTAAAACTAGTTAAACGAGTAAAACGAGTAATACGAGTAAAAGGAGTAAAACGAGTAAAACGAGTAAAACGAGTAAAACGAGTAAAACGAGTAAAACGAGTAAAACGAGTAAAGCGAGTAAAACGAGTAAAACGAGTAAAACGAGTAAAACGAGTAAAACGAGTAAAACGAGTAAAACGATTAATACGAGTAATACGAGTAAAAGGAGTAAAACGAGTAATACGAGTAAAACGAGTAAAACGAGTAAAACGAGTAAAACGAGTAAAACGAGTAAAACGAGTAATACGAGTAAAACGAGTAAAACGAGTAAAACGAGAAAACCAATAAAACGAGTAAAACGAGTAAAACGAGTAAAACGAGTAAAACGAGTAAAACGAGTAAAACGAGTAAAACGAGTAAAACGAGTAAAACGAGTAAAACGAGTAATACGAGTAAAACGAGTAAAACGAGTAAAACGAGTAAAACGAGTAAAACGAGTAAAACGAGTAAAACGAGTAAAACGAGTAAAACGAGTAAAACGAGTAAAACGAGTAAAACGAGTAAAACGAGTAAAACGAGTAAAACGAGTAAAACGAGTAAATCTAGTAAAACTAGTAAAACTAGTAAATCGAGTAAAACTAGTAAAACGAGTAAAACGAGTAAAGCGAGTAAAGCGAGTAAAACTAGTAAAACGAGTAAAACGAGTAAAACGAGCAAAACGAGTAAAACGAGCAAAACGAGTAAAACTAGTAAAACGAGTAAAACGAGTAAAACGAGTAAAACGAGTAAAACTAGTAAAACGAGTAAAACGAGTAAAACGAGTAAAACGAGTAAAACGAGTAAAACGAGTAAAACGAGTAAAACGAGTAAAACGAGTAAAACGGGTAAACGAGTAAAACGAGTAAAACGAGTAAAACGAGTAAAACGAGTAAAACGAGTAAAACTAGTTAAACGAGTAAAACGAGTAATACGAGTAAAAGGAGTAAAACGAGTAAAACGAGTAAAACGAGTAAAACGAGTAAAACGAGTAAAACGAGTAAAACGAGTAAAACGAGTAAAACGAGTAAAACGAGTAAAACGAGTAAAACGAGTAAAACGAGTAAAACGAGTAATACGAGTAATACGAGTAAAAGGAGTAAAACGAGAAAAACGAGTAATACGAGTAAAACGAGTAAAACGAGTAAAACGAGTAAAACGAGTAAAACGAGTAAAACGAGTAATACGAGTAAAACGAGTAAAACGAGTAAAACGAGTAAAACGAGTAAAACGAGTAAAACGAGTAAAACGAGTAAAACGAGTAAAACGAGTAAAACGAGTAAAACGAGTAAAACGAGTAAAACGAGTAAAACGAGTAAAACGAGTAAAACGAGTAAAACGAGTAAAACGAGTAAAACGAGTAAAACGAGTAAAACGAGTAAAACGAGTAAAACGAGTAAAACGAGTAAAACGAGTAAAACGAGTAAATCTAGTAAAACTAGTAAAACTAGTAAATCGAGTAAAACTAGTAAAACGAGTAAAACGAGTAAAGCGAGTAAAGCGAGTAAAACTAGTAAAACTAGTAAATCGAGTAAAACGAGTAAAACGAGTAAAACGAGTAAAACGAGTAAAACGAGTAAAACGAGTAAAACGAGTAAAACGAGTAAAACTAGTAAAACGAGTAAAACTAGTAAAACGAGTAAAACGAGTAAAACGAGTAAAACGAGTAAAACGGGTAAACGAGTAAAACGAGTAAAACGAGTAAAACGAGTAAAACGAGTAAAACGAGTAAAACTAGTTAAACGAGTAAAACGAGTAATACGAGTAAAAGGAGTAAAACGAGTAAAACGAGTAATACGAGTAAAACGAGTAAAACTAGTAAAACGAGTAAAACGAGTAAAACGAGTAAAACGAGTAAAACGAGTAAAACGAGTAAAACGAGTAAAACGAGTAAAACGAGTAAAACTAGTAAAACGAGTAAAACTGGTAAAACGAGTAAAACTGGTAAAACTAGTAAAACGAGTAAAACGAGTAAAACGAGTAAAACGAGTAAAACGAGTAAAACGAGTAAAACGAGTAAAACGAGTAAAACGAGTAAAACAAGTAAAACGAGTAAAACGAGTAATACGAGTAAAACGAGTAAAACGAGTAAAACGAGTAAAACGAGTAAAACGAGTAAAACGAGTAATACGAGTAAAACGAGTAAAACGAGTAAAACGAATAAAACGAGTAAAACGAATAAAACGAGTAAAACGAGTAAAACGAGTAAAACGAGTAAAACGAGTAAAACGAGTAAAACGAGTAAAACGAGTAAAACGAGTAAAACGAGTAAAACGAGTAAAACGAGTAAAACGAGTAAAACGAGTAAAACGAGTAAAACGAGTAAAACGAGTATAACGAGTAAAACGAGTAAAACGAGTAATACGAGTAAAACGAGTAAAACGAGTAAAACGAGTAAAACGAGTAAAACGAGTAAAACGAGTAATACGAGTAAAACGAGTAAAACGAGTAAAACGAATAAAACGAATAAAACGAGTAAAACGAGTAAAACGAGTAAAACGAGTAAAACGAGTAAAACGAGTAAAACGAGTAAAACGAGTAAAACGAGTAAAACGAGTAAAACGAGTAAAACGAGTAAAACGAGTAAAACGAGTAAAACGAGTAAAACGAGTAAAACGAGTAAAACGAGTAAAACGAGTAAAACGAGTAAAACGAGTAAAACGAGTAAAACGAGTAAAACGAGTAAAACGAGTAAAACGAGTAAAACGAGTAAAACGAGTAAAACGAGTAAAACGAGTAAAACGAGTAAAACGAGTAAAACGAGTAAAACGAGTAAAACGAGTAAAACGAGTAAAACGAGTAAAACGAGTAAAACGAGTAAAACGAGTAAATCGAGTAAAACGAGTAAAACGAGTAAAACGAGTAAAACGAGTAAAACGAGTAAAACGAGTAAAACGAGTAAAACGAGTAAAACGAGTAAACCGAGTAAAACGAGTAAAACGAGTAAAACGAGTAAAACGAGTAAAACGAGTAAAACGAGTAAAACGAGTAAAACGAGTAAAACGAGTAAAACGAGTAAAACGAGTAAAACGAGTAAAACGAGTAAAACGAGTAAAACGAGTAAAACGAGTAAAACGAGTAAAACGAGTAAAACGAGTAAAACGAGTAAAACGAGTAAAACGAGTAAAACGAGTAAAACGAGTAAAACGAGTAAAACGAGTAAAACGAGTAAAACGAGTAAAACGAGTAAAACGAGTAAAACGAGTAAAACGAGTAAAACGAGTAAAACGAGTAAAACGAGTAAAACGAGTAAAACGAGTAAAACGAGTAAAACGAGTAAAACGAGTAAAACGAGTAAAACGAGTAAAACGAGTAAAACGAGTAAAACGAGTAAAACGAGTAAAACGAGTAAAACGAGTAAAACGAGTAAAACGAGTAAAACGAGTAAAACTAGTTAAACGAGTAAAACGAGTAAAACGATTAATACGAGTAATACGAGTAAAAGGAGTAAAACGAGTAATACGAGTAAAACGAGTAAAACGAGTAAAACGAGTAAAACGAGTAAAACGAGTAATACGAGTAAAACGAGTAAAACGAGTAAAACGAGAAAACCAATAAAACGAGTAAAACGAGTAAAACGAGTAAAACGAGTAAAACGAGTAAAACGAGTAAAACGAGTAAAGCGAGTAAAACGAGTAAAACGAGTAAAACGAGTAATACGAGTAAAACGAGTAAAACGAGTAAAACGAGTAAAACGAGTAAAACGAGTAAAACGAGTAAAACGAGTAAAACGAGTAAAACGAGTAAAACGAGTAAAACGAGTAAAACGAGTAAAACGAGTAAAACGAGTAAAACGAGTAAAACGAGTAAAACGAGTAAATCTAGTAAAACTAGTAAAACTAGTAAATCGAGTAAAACTAGTAAAACGAGTAAAACGAGTAAAGCGAGTAAAGCGAGTAAAACTAGTAAAACTAGTAAATCGAGTAAAACTAGTAAAACGAGTAAAACGAGTAAAACGAGTAAAACGAGTAAAACGAGTAAAACGAGTAAAACGAGTAAAACGAGTAAAACGAGTAAAACGAGTAAAACGAGTAAAACGAGTAAAACGAGTAAAACGAGTAAAACGAGTAAAACGAGTAAAACGAGTGAAACGAGTAAAACGAGTAAAACGAGTAAAACGAGTAAAACGAGTAAAACGAGTAAAACGAGTAAAACGAGTAAAACGAGTAAAACTAGTTAAACGAGTAAAACGAGTAATACGAGTAAAAGGAGTAAAACGAGTAAAACGAGTAAAACGAGTAAAACGAGTAAAACGAGTAAAGCGAGTAAAACGAGTAAAACGAGTAAAACGAGTAAAACGAGTAAAACGAGTAAAACGAGTAAAACGATTAATACGAGTAATACGAGTAAAAGGAGTAAAACGAGTAATACGAGTAAAACGAGTAAAACGGGTAAACGAGTAAAACGAGTAAAACGAGTAAAACGAGTAAAACGAGTAAAACGAGTAAAACTAGTTAAACGAGTAAAACGAGTAATACGAGTAAAAGGAGTAAAACGAGTAAAACGAGTAAAACGAGTAAAACGAGTAAAACGAGTAAAACGAGTAAAACGAGTAAAACGAGTAAAACGAGTAAAACGAGTAAAACGAGTAAAACGAGTAAAACGAGTAAAACGAGTAAAACGAGTAAAACGAGTAAAACGAGTAAAACGAGTAATACGAGTAATACGAGTAAAAGGAGTAAAACGAGAAAAACGAGTAATACGAGTAAAACGAGTAAAACGAGTAAAACGAGTAAAACGAGTAAAACGAGTAAAACGAGTAAAACGAGTAAAACGAGTAATACGAGTAAAACGAGTAAAACGAGTAAAACGAGTAAAACGAGTAAAACGAGTAAAACGAGTAAAACGAGTAAAACGAGTAAAACGAGTAAAACGAGTAAAACGAGTAAAACGAGTAAAACGAGTAAAACGAGTAAAACGAGTAAAACGAGTAAAACGAGTAAAACGAGTAAAACGAGTAAAACGAGTAAAACGAGTAAAACGAGTAAAACGAGTAAAACGAGTAAAACGAGTAAAACGAGTAAAACGAGTAAAACGAGTAAAACGAGTAAAACGAGTAAAACGAGTAAAACGAGTAAAACGAGTAAATCTAGTAAAACTAGTAAAACTAGTAAATCGAGTAAAACTAGTAAAACGAGTAAAACGAGTAAAGCGAGTAAAGCGAGTAAAACTAGTAAAACTAGTAAATCGAGTAAAACGAGTAAAACGAGTAAAACGAGTAAAACGAGTAAAACGAGTAAAACGAGTAAAACGAGTAAAACGAGTAAAACTAGTAAAACGAGTAAAACTAGTAAAACGAGTAAAACGAGTAAAACGAGTAAAACGAGTAAAACGGGTAAACGAGTAAAACGAGTAAAACGAGTAAAACGAGTAAAACGAGTAAAACGAGTAAAACTAGTTAAACGAGTAAAACGAGTAATACGAGTAAAAGGAGTAAAACGAGTAAAACGAGTAATACGAGTAAAACGAGTAAAACTAGTAAAACGAGTAAAACGAGTAAAACGAGTAAAACGAGTAAAACGAGTAAAACGAGTAAAACGAGTAAAACGAGTAAAACGAGTAAAACTAGTAAAACGAGTAAAACTGGTAAAACGAGTAAAACTGGTAAAACTAGTAAAACGAGTAAAACGAGTAAAACGAGTAAAACGAGTAAAACGAGTAAAACGAGTAAAACGAGTAAAACGAGTAAAACGAGTAAAACAAGTAAAACGAGTAAAACGAGTAATACGAGTAAAACGAGTAAAACGAGTAAAACGAGTAAAACGAGTAAAACGAGTAAAACGAGTAATACGAGTAAAACGAGTAAAACGAGTAAAACGAATAAAACGAGTAAAACGAATAAAACGAGTAAAACGAGTAAAACGAGTAAAACGAGTAAAACTGGTAAAACGAGTAAAACTGGTAAAACGAGTAAAACTAGTAAAACGAGTAAAACTAGTAAAACGAGTAAAACGAGTAAAACGAGTAAAACGAGTAAAACGAGTAAAACGAGTAAAACGAGTAAAACGAGTAAAACGAGTAAAACAAGTAAAACGAGTAAAACGAGTAATACGAGTAAAACGAGTAAAACGAGTAAAACGAGTAAAACGAGTAAAACGAGTAAAACGAGTAATACGAGTAAAACGAGTAAAACGAGTAAAACGAATAAAACGAGTAAAACGAATAAAACGAGTAAAACGAGTAAAACGAGTAAAACGAGTAAAACGAGTAAAACGAGTAAAACGAGTAAAACGAGTAAAACGAGTAAAACGAGTAAAACGAGTAAAACGAGTAAAACGAGTAAAACGAGTAAAACGAGTAAAACGAGTAAAACGAGTAAAACTAGTAAAACTAGTAAAACTAGTAAAACTAGTAAAACGAGTAAATCGAGTAAAACGAG
>NW_027487708.1:0-7500 GCF_050908995.1 Andrena cerasifolii | reverse complement strand
TTTGTTTCTTTCTTTCTTTGTTCGTTTGTTCGTTGATTCGTTGGTTCGTTTGTTCGTTTGTTCGTTTGTTCGTTTGTTCGTTTGTTCGTTGGTTCGTTGGTTCGTTGGTTCGTTGGTTCGTTGGTTCGTTGGTTCGTTGGTTCGTTGGTTCGTTGGTTCGTTGGTTCGTTGGTTCGTTGGTTCGTTGGTTCGTTGGTTCGTTGGTTCGTTGGTTCGTTGGTACGTTGGTTCGTTGGTTCGTTGGTTCGTTGGTTCGTTGGTTCGTTGGTTCGTTGGTTCGTTGGTTCGTTGGTTCGTTGGTTCGTTGGTTCGTTGGTTCGTTGGTTCGTTGGTTCGTTGGTTCGTTGGTTCGTTGGTTCGTTGGTTCGTTGGTTCGTTGGTTCGTTGTTTCGTTGGTTCGTTGGTTCGTTGGTTCGTTGGTTCGTTGGTTCGTTGGTTCGTTGGTTCGTTGGTTCGTTGGTTCGTTGGTTCGTTGGTTCGTTGGTTCGTTGGTTCGCTGGTTCGTTGGTTCGTTGGATCGTTGGTTCGTTGGTTCGTTGGTTCGTTGGTTCGTTGGTTCGTTGGTTCGTTGGTTCGTTGGTTCGTTGGTTCGTTGGGTGGTTGGTTCCTTGGTTCGTTGGTTCGTTGGTTCGTTGGTTCGTTGGTTCGTTGTTTCTTTGGTTCGTTGGTTCGTTGGTTCGTTGGATCGTTGGTTCGTTGGTTCGTTGGTTCGTTGATTCGTTGGTTCGTTGGTTCGTTGGTTCGTTGGTTCGTTGGTTCGTTTGTTTCTTTGTTTCTTTGTTTCTTTCTTTCTTTGTTCGTTTGTTCGTTTGTTCGTTTGTTCGTTGGTTCGTTGGTTCGTTTGTTCGTTTTTTCGTTTATTCGTTTGTTCGCTGGTTCGTTGGTTCGTTGGTTCGTTGGTTCGTTGGTTCGTTGGTTCGTTGGTTCGTTGGTTCGTTGGTTCGTTTGTTTCTTTGTTTCTTTCTTTCTTTGTTCGTTTGTTCGTTTGTTCGTTTGTTCGTTTGTTCGCTGGTTCGTTGGTTCGTTGGTTCGTTGGTTCGTTGGTTCGTTGGTTCGTTGGTTCGTTGGTTCGTTGGTTCGTTGGTTCCTTGGTTCGTTGGTTCGTTGGTTCGTTGGTTCGTTGGTTCGTTGGTTCTTTGGTTCGTTGGTTCGTTGGTTTGTTGGTTCGTTGGTTCGTTGGTTCGTTTGTTTCTTTGTTTCTTTCTTTCTTTTTTTCGTTTGTTCGTTGGTTCGTTGGTTCGTTTGTTCGTTTGTTCGTTTGTTCGTTTGTTCGTTTGTTCGTTTGTTCGCTGGTTCGTTGGTTCGTTGGTTCGTTGGTTCGTTGGTTCGTTGGTTCGTTGCTTCGTTGGTTCGTTGGTTCGTTGGTTCGTTGGTTCGTTGGTTCGTTGGTTCGTTGGTTCGTTGGTTCGTTGGTTCGTTGGTTCGTTGGTTCGTTGGTTCGTTGGTTCGTTGGTTCGTTGGTTCGTTGGTTCGTTGGTTCGTTGGTTCGTTGGTTCGTTGGTTCGTTTGTTCGTTGGTTCGATTGTTCGTTGGTTCGATGGTTCGTTGGTTCGTTTGTTTCTTTGTTTGTTTCTTTCTTTGTTCGTTTGTTCGTTTGTTCGTTTGTTCGTTTGTTCGTTGGTTCGTTTCTTCGTTTGTTCGCTGGTTCGTTGGTTCGTTGGTTCGTTGGTTCGTTGGTTCGTTGGTTCGTTGGTTCGTTGGTTCGTTGGTTCGTTGGTTCGTTGGTTCGTTGGTTCGTTGGTTCGTTGGTTCGTTGGTTCGTTGGTTCGTTGGTTCGTTGTTTCGTTGGTTCGTTGGTTCGTTGGTTCGTTGGTTCGTAGGTTCGTAGGTTCGTTGGTTCGTTGGTTCGTTGGTTCGTTGGTTCGTTGGTTCGTTGGTTCGTTGGGTCGTTGGTTCCTTGGTTCGTTGGTTCGTTTGTTCATTTGTTCGTAGGTTCGTAGGTTCGTTGGTTCGTTGGTTCGTTGGTTCGTTGGTTCGTTGGTTCGTTGGTTCGTTTGTTTCTTCGTTTCTTTCTTTCTTTGTTCGTTTGTTCGTTGGTTCGTTGGTTCGTTTGTTCGTTTGTTCGTTTGTTCGTTTGTTCGCTGGTTCTTTGGTTCGTTGTTTCGTTGGTTCGTTGGTTCGTTGGTTCGTTGGTTCGTTGGTTCGTTGGTTCGTTGGTTCGTTGGTTCGTTGGTTCGTTGGTTCGTTGGTTCGTTGGTTCGTTGGTTCGTTGGTTCGTTGGTTCGTTGGTTCGTTGGTTCGTTGGTTCGTCGGTTCGTTGGTTCGTTGGTTCGTTGGTTCGTTGGTACGTTGGTTCGTTGGTTCGTTGGT
Source organism: Andrena cerasifolii (assembly GCF_050908995.1). Lineage (NCBI taxonomy): Eukaryota > Metazoa > Arthropoda > Insecta > Hymenoptera > Andrenidae > Andrena > Andrena cerasifolii. The sequence goes on along the minus strand of NW_027487708.1, from coordinate 5,190 downwards.
TCGTTGGTTCGTTGGTTCGTTGGTTCGTTGGTTCGTTGGTTCGTTGGTTCGTTGGTTCGTTGGTTCGTTGGTTCGTTGGTTCGTTGGTTCGTTGGTTCGTTGGTTCGTTGGTTCGTTGGTTCGTTGGTTCGTTGGTTCGTTGGTTCGTTGGTTCGTTGGTTCGTTTGCTCGTTGGTTCGATTGTTCGTTGGTTCGATGGTTCGTTGGTTCGTTTGTTTCTTTGTTTCTTTCTTTCTTTGTTCGTTTGTTCGTTTGTTCGTTTGTTCGTTGGTTCGTTTCTTCGTTTGTTCGCTGGTTCGTTGGTTCGTTGGTTCGTTGGTTCGTTGGTTCGTTGGTTCGTTGGTTCGTTGGTTCGTTGGTTGGTTGGTTCGTTGGTTCGTTGGTTCGTTGGTTCGTTGGTTCGTTGGTTCGTTGTTTCGTTGGTTCGTTGGTTCGTTGGTTCGTTGGTTCGTAGGTTCGTAGGTTCGTTGGTTCGTTGGTTCGTTGGTTCGTTGGTTCGTTGGTTCGTTGGTTCGTTGGTTCGCTGGTTCGTTGGTTCGTTGGTTCGTTGGTTCGTTGTTTCGTTGGTTCGTTGGTTCGTTGGTTCGTTGGTTCGTTGGTTCGTTGGTTCGTTGGTTCGTTGGTTCGTTGGTTCGTTTGTTCGTTTGTTCGTTTGTTCGTTTGTTCGCTGGTTCTTTGGTTCGTTGGTTCGTTGGATCGTTGGTTCGTTGGTTCGTTGGTTCGTTGGTTCGTTGGTTCGTTGGTTCGTTGGTTCGTTGGTTCGTTGGTTCGTTGGTTCGTTGGTTCGTTGGTTCGTTGGTTCGTTGGTTCGTTGGTTCGTTGGTTCGTTGGTTCGTTGGTTCGTTGGTTCGTTGGTTCGTTGGTTCGTTGGTTCTTTGGTTCGTTGGTTCGTTGGTTCGTTGGTTCGTTGGTTCGTTGGTTCGTTTGTTTCTTTGTTTCTTTCTTTCTTTGTTCGTTTGTTCGTTTGTTCGTTTGTTCGTTTGTTCGCTGGTTCGTTGGTTCGTTGGTTCGTTGGTTCGTTGGTTCGTTGGTTCGTTGGTTCGTTGGTTCGTTGGTTCGTTGGTTCGTTGGTTCGTTGGTTCCTTGGTTCGTTGGTTCGTTGGTTCGTTGGTTCGTTGGTTCGTTGGTTCTTTGGTTCGTTGGTTCGTTGGTTTGTTGGTTCGTTGGTTCGTTGGTTCGTTTGTTTCTTTGTTTCTTTCTTTCTTTGTTCGTTTGTTCGTTGGTTCGTTGGTTCGTTTGTTCGTTTGTTCGTTGGTTCGTTTGTTCGTTTGTTCGTTTGTTCGTTTGTTCGTTTGTTCGCTGGTTCGTTGGTTCGTTGGTTCGTTGGTTCGTTGGTTCGTTGGTTCGTTGCTTCGTTGGTTCGTTGGTTCTTTGGTTCGTTGGTTCGTTGGTTCGTTGGTTCGTTGGTTCGTTGGTTCGTTTGTTTCTTTGTTTCTTTCTTTCTTTGTTCGTTTGTTCGTTTGTTCGTTTGTTCGTTTGTTCGCTGGTTCGTTGGTTCGTTGGTTCGTTGGTTCGTTGGTTCGTTGGTTCGTTGGTTCGTTGGTTCGTTGGTTCGTTGGTTCGTTGGTTCGTTGGTTCGTTGGGTCGTTGGTTCCTTGGTTCGTTGGTTCGTTGGTTCGTTGGTTCGTTGGTTCGTTGTTTCTTTGGTTCGTTGGTTCGTTGGTTCGTTGGATCGTTGGTTCGTTGGTTCGTTGGTTCGTTGATTCGTTGGTTCGTTGGTTCGTTGGTTCGTTGGTTCGTTGGTTCGTTTGTTTCTTTGTTTCTTTGTTTCTTTCTTTCTTTGTTCGTTTGTTCGTTTGTTCGTTTGTTCGTTGGTTCGTTGGTTCGTTTGTTCGTTTTTTCGTTTATTCGTTTGTTCGCTGGTTCGTTGGTTCGTTGGTTCGTTGGTTCGTTGGTTCGTTGGTTCGTTGGTTCGTTGGTTCGTTGGTTCGTTGGTTCGTTGGTTCGTTGGTTCGTTGGTTCGTTGGTTCGTTGGTTCGTTGGTTCCTTGGTTCCTTGGTTCGTTGGTTCGTTGGTTCGTTGGTTCGTTGGTTCGTTGGTTCGTTTGTTTCTTTCTTTCTTTGTTCGTTTGTTCGGTTGTTCGTTTGTTCGTTGATTCGTTGGTTCGTTTGTTCGTTTGTTCGTTTGTTCGTTTGTTCGTTTGTTCGTTGCTTCGTTGGTTCGTTGGTTCGTTGGTTCGTTGGTTCGTTGGTTCGTAGGTTCGTTGGTTCGTTGGTTCGTTGGTTCGTTGGTTCGTTGGTTCGTTGGTTCGTTGGTTCGTTGGTTCGTTGGTTCGTTGTTTCGTTGGTTCGTTGGTTCGTTGGTTCGTTGGTTCGTTGGTTCGTTGGTTCGTTGGTTCGTTGGTTCGTTGGTTCGTTGGTTCGTTGGTTCGTTGGTTCGTTGGTTCGTTGGTTCGTTGGTTCGTTGGTTCGTTGGTTCGTTGGTACGTTGGTTCGTTGGTTCGTTGGTTCGTTGGTTCGTTGGTTCGTTGGTTCGTTGGTTCGTTGGTTCGTTGGTTCGTTGGTTCGTTGGTTCGTTGGTTCGTTGGTTCGTTGGTTCGTTGGTTCGTTGGTTCGTTGGTTCGTTGGTTCGTTGTTTCGTTGGTTCGTTGGTTCGTTGGTTCGTTGGTTCGTTGGTTCGTTGGTTCGTTGGTTCGTTGGTTCGTTGGTTCGTTGGTTCGTTGGTTCGTTGGTTCGTTGGTTCGTTGGTTCGTTGGTTCGTTGGTTCGTTGGTTCGTTGGTTCGTTGGTTCGTTGGTTCGTTGGTTCGTTGGTTCGTTGGTTCGTTGGTTCGTTGGTTCGTTGGTTCGTTGGTTCGTTGGTTCGTTGGTTCGTTGGTTCGTTGGTTCGTTGGTTCGTTGGTTCGTTGGTTCGTTGGTTCGTTGGTTCGTTGGTTCGTTGGGTCGTTGGTTCCTTGGTTCGTTGGTTCGTTGGTTCGTTGGTTCGTTGGTTCGTTGGTTCGTTGTTTCTTTGGTTCGTTGGTTCGTTGGTTCGTTGGATCGTTGGTTCGTTGGTTCGTTGGTTCGTTGATTCGTTGGTTCGTTGGTTCGTTGGTTCGTTGGTTCGTTGGTTCGTTTGTTTCTTTGTTTCTTTGTTTCTTTCTTTCTTTGTTCGTTTGTTCGTTTGTTCGTTTGTTCGTTGGTTCGTTGGTTCGTTTGTTCGTTTTTTCGTTTATTCGTTTGTTCGCTGGTTCGTTGGTTCGTTGGTTCGTTGGTTCGTTGGTTCGTTGGTTCGTTGGTTCGTTGGTTCGTTGGTTCGTTGTTTCGTTGGTTCGTTTGTTTCTTTGTTTCTTTCTTTCTTTGTTCGTTTGTTCGTTGGTTCGTTGGTTCGTTTGTTCGTTTGTTCGTTTGTTCGTTTGTTCGTTTGTTCGCTGGTTCGTTGGTTCCTTGGTTCGTTGGTTCGTTGGTTCGTTGGTTCGTTGGTTCGTTGGTTCGTTGGTTCGTTGGTTCGTTGGTTCGTTGGTTCGTTGGTTCGTTGGTTCGTTGGTTCGTTGGTTCGTTGGTTCGTTGGTTCGTTGGTTCGTTGGTTCGTTGGTTCGTTGGTTCGTTGGTTCGTTGGTTCGTTGGTTCGTTGGTTCGTTGGTTCGTTGGTTCGTTGGTTCGTTTGTTCGTTGGTTCGATTGTTCGTTGGTTCGATGGTTCGTTGGTTCGTTTGTTTCTTTGTTTCTTTGTTTCTTTCTTTCTTTCTTTGTTCGTTTGTTCGTTTGTTCGTTTGTTCGTTGGTTCGTTGGTTCGTTTGTTCGTTTTTTCGTTTATTCGTTTGTTCGCTGGTTCGTTGGTTCGTTGGTTCGTTGGTTCGTTGGTTCGTTGGTTCGTTGGTTCGTTGTTTCGTTGGTTCGTTTGTTTCTTTGTTTCTTTCTTTCTTTGTTCGTTTGTTCGTTTCTTCGTTTGTTCGCTGGTTCGTTGGTTCGTTGGTTCGTTGGTTCGTTGGTTCGTTGGTTCGTTGGTTCGTTGGTTCGTTGGTTCCTTGGTTCGTTGGTTCGTTGGTTCGTTGGTTCGTTGGTTCGTTGGTTCGTTGGTTCGTTGGTTCGTTGGTTCGTTGGTTCGTTGGTTCGTTGGTTCGTTGGTTCGTTGGTTCGTTGGTTCGTTGGTTCGTTGGTTCGTTGGTTCGTTGGTTCGTTGGTTCGTTGGTTCGTTGGTTCGTTGGTTCGTTGGTTCGTTGGTTCGTTGGTTCGTTTGTTCGTTGGTTCGATTGTTCGTTGGTTCGATGGTTCGTTGGTTCGTTTGTTTCTTTGTTTCTTTGTTTCTTTCTTTCTTTGTTCGTTTGTTCGTTTGTTCGTTTGTTCGTTGGTTCGTTGGTTCGTTTGTTCGTTTTTTCGTTTATTCGTTTGTTCGCTGGTTCGTTGGTTCGTTGGTTCGTTGGTTCGTTGGTTCGTTGGTTCGTTGGTTCGTTGTTTCGTTGGTTCGTTTGTTTCTTTGTTTCTTTCTTTCTTTGTTCGTTTGTTCGTTTCTTCGTTTGTTCGCTGGTTCGTTGGTTCGTTGGTTCGTTGGTTCGTTGGTTCGTTGGTTCGTTGGTTCGTTGGTTCGTTGGTTCGTTGGTTCGTTGGTTCGTTGGTTCGTTGGTTCGTTGGTTCGTTGGTTCGTTGGTTCGTTGGTTCGTTGGTTCGTTGGTTCGTTGGTTCGTTGGTTCGTTGGTTCGTTTTGTGTTCGTTGGTTCGTTGGTTCGTTGGTTCGTTGGTTCGTTGTTTCGTTGGTTCGTTGGTTCGTTGGTTCGTTGGTTCGTAGGTTCGTAGGTTCGTTGGTTCGTTGGTTCGTTGGTTCGTTGGTTCGTTGGTTCGTTGGTTCGTTGGGTCGTTGGTTCCTTGGTTCGTTGGTTCGTTGTTCGTTTGTTCGTAGGTTCGTAGGTTCGTTGGTTCGTTGGTTCGTTGGTTCGTTGGTTCGTTGGTTCGTTTGTTTCTTCGTTTCTTTCTTTCTTTGTTCGTTTGTTCGTTGGTTCGTTGGTTCGTTTGTTCGTTTGTTCGTTTGTTCGTTGGTTCGTTGGTTCGTTGGTTCGTTGGTTCGTTGGTTCGTTGGTTCGTTGGTTCGTTGGTTCGTTGGTTCGTTGGTTCGTTGGTTCGTTGGTTCGTTGGTTCGTTGGTTCGTTGGTTCGTTGGTTCGTTGGTTCGTTGGTTCGTTGTTTCGTTGGTTCGTTGGTTCGTTGGTTCGTTGGTTCGTTGGTTCGTTGGTTCGTTGGTTCGTTGGTTCGTTGGTTCGTTGGTTCGTTGGTTCGTTGGT
>NW_027487707.1:0-13628 GCF_050908995.1 Andrena cerasifolii | reverse complement strand
TTTTAAAAAAATTTTAAAAATTTTCAAAAAATTTTCAAAAATTTTCAAAAAAATTTTAAAAAATTAAAAAAAATAAAAAAGGTAAATAAAAATTTTAAAAAATTTTAAAAAATTAAAAATTTTTTTTAAAATTTCAAAAAAAAAATTTTTAAATTTTCAAAAAAATTTTTAAAAATTTTCAAAAAAAATTTTAAAAATTTAAAAAAATTTAAAAAATTTTCAAAAAAATTTTTAAAAATTTAAAAAAAAATTTTAAAAAATTTTTTAAAAAATTTAAAGATTTAAAAATAAATTATAAGAAAATTAAAAAAAAAACATTTAAAATTTAAAAAAATTAAAAAAGTAAAATAAAAAATAAAAATTTAAAAAAATTTAAAAATTGTTAAAAAATTGAAACTAAATTTTTTAAAAAATATAAAAAAATTGAAAAAAAATTTACATTTGAAAAAAAATTTAAAAATTTTTAAAAAAATAAAAAAAGGTAAATAAAAATTTTAAAAAAATTTTAAAAAATTAAAAAAAAATTTTTTAAATTTTCAAAAAAATTTTTTTTAAATTTTCAAAAAATTTTTTTAAATTTTCAAAAAAATTTTCAAAAATTTTCAAAAAAATTTTTAAAAATTTAAAAAAAAATTTTAAGAAAATTTGTAAAAAATTTAAAGATTTAAAAAAAATTATAAGAAAATTAAAAAAAAAACATTTAAAATTTAAAAAAATTAAAAAAGTAAAATAAAAAAATAAAAATTTAAAAAAAATTTAAAAATTTTTAAAAAAATTTAAAAAAATAATTTTTTTTTAAATATTAAAAAATTAAATAAAATTTTTTAAAAAAAATTGAGAAAAAATTAAAATTTTTTTAAAATATTTAAAAAAAATTGTTGAAAAATTAAAACAAAATTTTAAAAAATTTTAAAAAATTTAAAAATATTTGAAAAAAAAAATTAAAAAAATTTTAAAAATTAAATAAAAATTTAAAAAAAATTAAAAAATATAAAAAAATTAAAAAATTTTTTTTTTGAATTTTCAAAAAATTTTTAAAAAATTTTAAAAAAATTTTCAAAAAATTTTCAAAAAAATTTTCAAAAATTTTCAAAAAAATTAAAAAAAGACTAAAAAAATAAAAAAAAGGTAAATAAAAATTTTAAAAAAATTTTAAAAAATTAAAAAAAATTTTTAAATTTTCAAAAAAATTTTCAAAAATTTTCAAAAAAAATTTTAAAAATTTATAAAAAAATTTTAAAAAAAATTTAAAAAAATTTAAAGATTTAAAAAAAATTATAAGAAAATTAAAAAAAAACATTTAAAATTTAAAAAAATTAAAAAAAGTAAAATAAAAAAATAAAAATTTAAAAATTGTTAAAAAATTAAAACTAATTTTTTAAAAATATAAAAAAATTGAAAAAAATTTAAAAATTTTAAAAAAATTTAAAAAAAAAATTTTTTTTAAATTTTAAAAAATTAAATAAAATTTTTTGAAAAAAAATTGAGAAAAAAATTAAAATTGTTTTTTAAAACATTTAAAAAAATTGTTAAAAAATTAAAACAAAATTTTAAAAAATTTAAAAAATTTAAAAATATTTGAAAAAAATAAAAAAAATTTTAAAAATTAAATAAAAATTTTAAAAAAATTAAAAAATATAAAAAATTAAAAAAAATTTTTTTTGAATTTTCAAAAAATTTTAAAAAATTTAAAAAAAAAATTTAAAAAAAAATTTAAATTAAAAAAAATTAAAAAAGTAAAGTAAAAGAAAAATAAAAATTTTTAAAAAATAAATAAATTTAAAATTTTTTTAAAAAATTTTAAAAAAAATTTTAAATTTAAAGATTAAAATAAAGGAAAAATAAAATTTAAAAAAATTAAAAAAACGTTTTTTGAAATAAAAAGAAATAATTTTAAAAAAATTATTTTTTTTTAAATTTAAAAAAAATTAAAGTAAAGAAAATTTAAAAAAAATTAAGATTCAAAATTTTTTTAAAATTTTAAAAATATAAACAAAATTAAAAAATTTTTTGTAAAAAATTAAAAAAAAATTAAAAAAAAATTTTAAATTTAAAAAAAATTATAAAATTAAATAAAAATTTAAAAAAAAATAAAAAAAATTAAAAAAAATAAACAAATAAAAATTAAAAAAAATAAAAAAAATTTAAAAAAAATTAAAAAATTTAAAGATTAAAATAAAGGAAAAATAAAATTTAAAAAAATTAAAAAAACGTTTTTTGAAATAAAAAGAAATAATTTTAAAAAATTTAAATTTTTTTAAATTTAAAAAAAAATTAAAGTAAAGAAAATTTAAAAAAAATAGATTTAAAATTTTTTTAAATTTTAAAAATATAAACAAAATTAAAAAAAAATTTGTAAAAAATTAAAAAAAAATTTAAAAAAATTTTAAATTTAAAAAAATTTATAAAAAAATTTAAAAAATTAAATAAAAATTAAAAAAAAATTAAATAAGAAATATAAAGAAAATTAAATAAAAAATATAAAAAAAATTTAAAAAAATTTTAAAAAATTTTCAAAAAATTTTCAAAAATTTTCAAAAAAATTTAAAAAAATTAAAAAAAATAAAAAAGGTAAATAAAAATTTTAAAAAAATTTTAAAAAATTAAAAAAATTTTTTTTTAAATTTTCAAAAAAATTTTTTTTAAATTTTCAAAAATTTTTTTTTAAATTTTCAAAAAAATTTTAAAAATTTAAAAAAAATTTTAAAAAATTTTTTAAAAAATTTAAAGATTAAAAAAAAATTATAAGAAAATTAAAAAAAAACATTTAAAATTTAAAAAAATTAAAAAAGTAAAATAAAAAATAAAAATTTAAAAAAAATTTAAAAATTGTTAAAAAATTGAAACTAAATTTTTAAAAAATATAAAAAAATTGAAAAAAAATTTACATTTGAAAAAAAAATTTAAAAATTTTTAAAAAAATTAAAAAAAATAAAAAAAGGTATATAAAAATTTTAAAAAAATTTTAAAAAATTAAAAAAAAAATTTTTTAAATTTTCAAAAAAATTTTTTTTAAATTTTCAAAAAATTTTTTTTAAATTTTCAAAAAAATTTTCAAAAATTTTCAAAAAAATTTTTAAAAATTTAAAAAAAAATTTTAAGAAAATTTTTAAAAAATTTAAAGATTTAAAAAAAAATTATAAGAAAATTAAAAAAAAAACATTTAAAATTTAAAAAAATTAAAAAAGTAAAATAAAAAAATAAAAATTTAAAAAAATTTAAAAATTTTTAAAAAATTAAAAAAAAATAATTTTTTTTAAATATTAAAAAATTAAATAAAATTTTTTAAAAAAAATTGAGAAAAAAATTAAAATTTTTTTTAAAATATTTAAAAAAATTGTTGAAAAATTAAAACAAAATTTTAAAAAATTTTAAAAAATTTAAAAATATTTGAAAAAAAAATTAAAAAATTTTTAAAAATTAAATAAAAATTTAAAAAAAATTAAAAAATATAAAAAAATTAAAAAATTTTTTTTTTGAATTTTCAAAAAATTTTTAAAAAATTTTAAAAAAATTTTCAAAAATTTTCAAAAAATTTTCAAAAATTTTCAAAAAAATTAAAAAAAAATAAAAAAAATAAAAAAGGTAAATAAAAATTTTAAAAAAATTTTAAAAAATTAAAAAAAATTTTTTTAAATTTTCAAAAAATTTTTCAAAAATTTTCAAAAAAATTTTTAAAAATTTATAAAAAAATTTAAAAAAAATTGTGGGTGACGGGAAAGTGAATGACTCCTGTAGTTCAGTCGTGATGGCTTTTATTGCTCGACGTTGAACAGGCACGGTGTCGTCCGTACTGTTCTCTGGTTTGGTCCTGACTGTTGCTGTGTGGGCTCTCGGCGCGGATCTTTCGGGGACCGTCGTCTCTCGCGTCGCACAGGATGTTTATCCCATAACTTATCGACGACGGTCCTCGTCGCTTTCCGAGAACCCCCAAGATGCTATTGAAACGCTACGCATCGACGCCGAAATTCGAAACGTCGCCGATAACGTTACTGTCGCCGACGACCAAACTAACAGCCTGGTCGAATTGAGGCGGCGTGCTCGTTGCACGGGCCGCCACATCACCCCCCTTGGTGAAATTAAGGGTGCGCTCGCACTTACAACTACTGTACACTTTTACATATATACATATATACACCTTACCAAATACTATGTACATGCTTACAACTAGGATGCGTTCGCGGGTTCTACGTTTACGCAAGTATCTACGTACTTCCGTCGTAGCGATCGGGGAATCGTACGCGTCTTCCCGACCGTGTCGTTCGATCGGTCGCTCTATCCGCAATGGTCTCTGCGGGGACCACCTGCGGAGTCGATCTCCGCGGTTCGTCCTGCCTTTCGTCTCGCAGCAGGTACGCGGGTTTCAAACGGTCCAACGACACTGGAATCACTCGGTTTTTAACACGAATGTTAAAGTGTTTCGAGTGCCGCTGGATTACCTCGTAGGGACCGTCGTATGCCGGTTGCAAGGAACCCTTGACTCCGCCGTGTCGCACGAACGCGTGCGACGCTGTTGATAATTCTTTAAAAATAAATGTCTTTTTGTTTCCGTGGCGCGATGCCGGAGACGGTCGTAGATCGCGGAAATGCTGGCGAAGCCGCGAAACGAATGCCTCTCCCTCATCGGTGGGGGCTCGCGAGTCGGCTAAAAATTCACCCGGTAGGCGAATCGGTTCGCCATAAATCATTTCCGCGGGCGTTGCTTGGATGTCGTCCTTCCAGACAGCTCGAATGCCTAAAAGAACGACAGGCAGTGAATCTGCCCATCCCGCATCGGCGTGGCAAACAATCGCGGATTTTAATTGCCGATGGAATCGTTCCACCATACCGTTCGCTGCGGGATGGTACGCGGTCGTGCGCAGGTGCTGCGTGCCGATTAAGCGCGACAACTGTTGAAACAACGCCGATTCAAACTGTCGACCCTGATCGGTTGTGAGTCGTTGAGGTGTTCCGAACCTCGAAATCCAACCGGAGAATAACGTGTAAGCCACCGTTTCTGCGGTGATATCCTCGACTGGGAAAGCCTCCGGCCATCGCGTAAAACGGTCGACGCATGTTACACAATATCGGTAACCCCTCGAGATCGGCAAAGGACCGACAATGTCCACGTGCAAATGTTCGAAACGGGACGAGGGTACTTGAAATCGGCCGACCGGAGTAGACACATGTCTGCTTGTCTTTGCTCGCTGACAAGGTACGCACGCTCGTGCCCAGGTTTTGCTATCCTTCTGGATACCCGGCCACACGAAACGCTGTGATACGAGTATCGCGGTCGCCTTAGCTCCAGGATGCGCGAGGTCATGCAATGACGCGAACGCTTGACGGCGGAATGATTTGGTAACGAACGGTCGCAATGAGGGGGTTGCGGAATCGCAATATAATTCGACGTTCGTGCCGGGCAACGCGACCTTTTTTAGGGCAAGGGACGAATCTGAGCGTAGGAGCGCGTGCAACTCCTCGTCCACTTGCTGCGATTCTGCCAGTTTCGCGTAATCTAACGCCGGCGATATCTCCGCGATCCGCGATAACGCATCGGCAACGACGTTTTCCTTACCGGAGACGTGCTGGACATCGGTGGAAAATTGCCCTATTAAATCGAGGTAACGGAACTGCCGCGGAGTGTGTTTCTCCGGTTTCTGAGTGAACGCGAACGTCAACGGCTTATGGTCGGTGAAAATCGTGAACACGCGACCCTCAACCATATGCCGGAAAAATCTGACGGCTTTGTATATCGCCAAAAGCTCCCGATCATATGGGCTGTAATTCCGCTCGGCTCCCGTTAGCTTCTTGGTAAAGAAAGCCAAGGGTTGCCATCCCTCGCGCGACCGCTGCTGCAGCGCAGCGCCTACCGTGAAATCCGAAGCATCCGCAAAAATTGCCAGGGGCAGGGTGACATCGGGATGCGCCAGGAGGGCTGCACGTGCGAGGCTCTCCTTGCATCGGTCGAAGGCCTCGATCCTGTCCGCCGTCCACACGACGGGAGCTCGACCCTTGACGTTCCCCATTAGGGCCGCATTGAGAGGCGCCTGGATTCCGGCAGCCGCCGGCACGAACCGTCGGTAAAAATTCAGCATGCCCAAGAACTGCCGCAGCTGTTTGACTGTCTCCGGGCGCGGAAAGGTTCGAATCGCTTCGACCTTCTGCGGAAGCGGCCGGGTGCCCTGTGCAGACACCGCGTACCCCAGGAAAGTCACTTCTGGAGCACCGAAAACGCACTTCCGCGAGTTCACCAATACGCCGTACTCACTTAGGCGACCGAACAATTCACGTAAATGGCGCTCGTGTTCCTCGTTGGAACTGGACGCCACGAGGATGTCGTCGATGTACACGTAGCACCACTCGAAACCACGCAACACCTCATCCATGAATCGCTGAAAAGTCTGGGCCGCGTTTCGTAGTCCGAACGACATATACGGGAACTCGAACAACCCGAACGGTGTCGTGATCGCGGTTTTCGGTATATCCTCCGGATGCACCGGAATCTGGTTGTATGCGCGCACCAGATCGACCGTCGAGAATATTGTCTTGTCGGACAAACATTGCGCGAAATCCTCGATGTGCGGCACAGGATATTTGTCCGGAATCGTCCTCGCGTTCATCCCGCGATAATCACCGCACAGTCGCCATTCCTCTTCGTTGGTTTTCTTGAGGGCTGCATTGGTTTTCTTGAGAACCATGTGCAGGCCCGACGACCAACAACTCTCAGACCGGCGCGCCGTTCCGTCCTTTACCATTCTCTCGAATTCGGCTTTCGCAATCCTCAATTTGTCGGGAGATAGACGTCGAGGTTTGCAGGACACGGGTGGACCAGGCGTGGTCCGAATGTGGTGACACGTGGCGTGCTTGATCGTACGGTGTCCTCCCGACGGCCGCGTGACATCCGGGAACTCGGCGAGAATCGCGTGGTACCTCGTTTCTCCTGCTATCGCTTTGACGCTATCGGAACGGCTTGCGACAACGCGCCCCGCCGTAGACAACGTAGTGACGCCGTCGATTAGTTTCTTGGAGCGTAAATCAACGAGGAGGCCGTAGAAACCCAGGAAATCCGCTCCGATGATGGGTGTCGTGACGTCTGCGATGACGAATCGCCACGAAAAATCCCGTCGTAGCCCGAGATTCAGGTGAAAGGTGACACACCCGTACGTCGAAATCGTCGAGCCGTTTGCCGCGTAAAGCTCGTACGTGGACTTCTCACGTAACCCGCGCATCCGCGAACGCGGGAAAACGCACAGATCGGATCCGGTATCCACCATAAATGCGAGCTTCGTATCGCGATCTGTGACGAAGAGGCGGTTGGTGGTAGGCTCGGAATCGCTTGCCGCCATTAACGATCGGCCTGACCGTTTCCCGACGCGAACTTGCATGGATCGCGGCACTTTCTCGCGCGAGCTCCGAGCTTCCGATGGTACCAACATAACCCATCATCGGGGATGTTCTCCCGACTGTGGTTGCGCGATTGCGAGGCCCCGCGGCGTCGTCCTCGGGAATGCGAACGTGCCCGGCAGAAATTGTCTCTGCCCAAGCGAAGGGCCGCGATTTCGCGACGCAGTTCGGCAATCTCCGCGTGGAGATCATTGGGCGGCTTTGATGCGGCGGCGACCTGGGCGCCCGGCGCTACCTCCATCACCGCGTCGGCGAGGACGGCGAGGTCGTCAAGGGGCTCGTTCTGCCGCGTGACGAGAACGGCGTGCACTCCCCTCGGAAGACAGCCCATCCAGAGGGTTTTCAAAAAACCATCCGACACGGTATCGCCCGCAAGGCTTTGCAAACGCCTAAGAAATATCGAAGGTCTTCGGTCGCCGATCTCCTCGTGTTCCAGCAGGCGTCGTATATTCTGCTCCTTCGAGTCGGATAATCGCCGAATCAGCTCTGCCTTCAGTTTATCGTACATACCCGTCGCCGGCGGGTTATTGATAATATCGATCACCACGTCGGCGTACTTATTCTCTAGATTCGCGCTCACGTAGTGATACTTCGTCGAATCCTGCGTAATTCCCGACAGGACGAATTGCGACTCGAGTTGCCGGAACCATGTTGTCGGGTTCTTCTCCCAAAACGGCGGGACCCGAATGGAAACACGCGCTACCGCCGGCGGAGATGCGGCGGTCGTCGGCTCGGGGTTGTTCGCAGAGCCCATCTCCAGATTGCTCGAGGAATCCGTCCCCGAATTGCTCGCGGAGGCCCCATCTGGACCGTCCGTGGGGTTCACCATCGCTGTCGGTTCACTGGGTCACAAAGTTCGCACTTTCTCGCGTCCCACACTACGCGAACGTTGTACCGATAGATAACGCGGTCACAATAAAACAATAATCTGCCTTTTCGCGACAGATCACGTCGGGGTCACCAATTATGTGGGTGACGGGAAAGTGAATGACTCCTGTAGTTCAGTCGTGATGGCTTTTATTGCTCGACGTTGAACAGGCACGGTGTCGTCCGTACTGTTCTCTGGTTTGGTCCTGACTGTTGCTGTGTGGGCTCTCGGCGCGGATCTTTCGGGGACCGTCGTCTCTCGCGTCGCACAGGATGTTTATCCCATAACTTATCGACGACGGTCCTCGTCGCTTTCCGAGAACCCCCAAGATGCTATTGAAACGCTACGCATCGACGCCGAAATTCGAAACGTCGCCGATAACGTTACTGTCGCCGACGACCAAACTAACAGCCTGGTCGAATTGAGGCGGCGTGCTCGTTGCACGGGCCGCCACAGTTTTTTCGTTTGTTCGTTTTGTCGTTTTTTCGTTTTTTTCGTTTGTTCGTTGGTTCGTTGGTTCGTTGTTTCGTTGGTTCGTTCGTTCGTTGGTTTGTTGGTTCGTTGGTTCGTTGGTTCGTTGGTTCGTTGGTTCGTTGGTTCGTTGGTTCGTTGGTTCGGTGGTTCTTTTTTTCTTTGTTTCTTTGTTTCTTTGTTTCTTTGTTTCTTTGTTTCTTTGTTTCTTTGTTTCTTTGTTTCTTTGTTTCTTTGTTTCTTTGTTTCTTTGTTTCTTTGTTTCTTTGTTTCTTTGTTTCTTTGTTTCTTTGTTTCTTTGTTTCTTTGTCTCTTTGTTCGCTTGTTCGTTTGTTCGTTTGTTCGTTGGTTCGTTTGTCCGTTTGTTCGTTTGTTCGTTTGTTCGTTTGTTCGTTTGTTCGTTTGTTCGTTTGTTCGTTTGTTCGTTTGTTCGTTTGTTCGTTTGTTCGTTTGTTCGTTTGTTCGTTTGTTCGTTTGTTCGTTTGTTCGTTTGTTCGCTTGTTCGTTTGTTCGTGAGTTCGTTGGTTCATTGGTTCGTTGGTTCGTTGGTTCGTTGGTTCGTTGGTTCGTTGGTTCGTTGGTTCGTTGGTTCGTTGGTTCGTTGGTTCGTTGGTTCGTTTTTTTCTTTGTTTCTTTGTCTCTTTGTTCGCGTGTTCGTTTGTTCGTTTGTTCGTTGGTTCGTTTGTCCGTTTGTTCGTTTGTTCGTTTGTTCGTTTGTTCGTTTGTTCGTTTGTTCGTTTGTTCGTTTGTTCGTTTGTTCGTTTGTTCGTTTGTTCGTTTGTTCGTTTGTTCGTTTGTTCGTTTGTTCGTTTGTTCGTTTGTTCGTTTGTTCGTATGTTCGTTTGTTCGTTTGTTCGTTTGTTCGTTTGTTCGTTTGTTCGTTTGTTCGTTTGTTCGTTTGTTCGTTTGTTCGTTTGTTCGTTTGTTCGTTTGTTCGTTTGTTCGTTTGTTCGTTTGTTCGTTTGTTCGTTTGTTCGTTTGTTCGTTTGTTCGTTTGTTCGTTTGTTCGTTTGTTCGTTTGTTCGTTTGTTCGTTTGTTCGTTTGTTCGTTGGTTCGTTGTTTCGTTGTTTCCTTGTTTCGTTGTTTCGATTTTTCGCTTGTTCGTTGGTTCGTTGGTTCGTTGGTTCGTTGGTTCTTTGGTTCGTTGGTTCGTTGGTTCGTTGGTTCGTTGGATCGTTGGCTCGTTGGTTCGTTTGTTTCTTTGTTTCCTTGTTTCTTTGTCTCTTTGTTCGATTGTTCGTTTGTTCGTTTGTTCGTTTGTTCGCTTGTTCGTTTGTTCGATTGTTCGTTTGTTCGTTTGTTCGTTTGTTCGTTTGTTCGTTTGTTCTTTTATTCGTTTGTTCGTTTGTTCGTTTGTTCGTTTGTTCGTTTGTTCGTTTGTTCGTTTGTTCGTTTGTTTGTTTTGTCGTTTTTTCGTTTTTTCGTTTGTTCGTTTTGTCGTTTTTTCGTTTTTTTCGTTTGTTCGTTGGTTCGTTGGTTCGTTGTTTCGTTGGTTCGTTCGTTCGTTGGTTTGTTGGTTCGTTGGTTCGTTGGTTCGTTGGTTCGTTGGTTCGTTGGTTCGTTGGTTCGTTGGTTCGTTGGTTCGGTGGTTCTTTTTTTCTTTGTTTCTTTGTTTCTTTGTTTCTTTGTTTCTTTGTTTCTTTGTTTCTTTGTTTCTTTGTTTCTTTGTTTCTTTGTTTCTTTGTTTCTTTGTTTCTTTGTTTCTTTGTTTCTTTGTTTCTTTGTTTCTTTGTTTCTTTGTTTCTTTGTTTCTTTGTTTCTTTGTTTCTTTGTTTCTTTGTTTCTTTGTTTCTTTGTTTCTTTGTTTCTTTGTTTCTTTGTTTCTTTGTTTCTTTGTTTCTTTGTTTCTTTGTTTCTTTGTTTCTTTGTTTCTTTGTTTCTTTGTTTCTTTGTTTCTTTGTTTCTTTGTTTCTTTGTTTCTTTGTTTCTTTGTTTCTTTGTTTCTTTGTTTCTTTGTTTCTTTGTTTCTTTGTTTCTTTGTTTCTTTGTTTCTTTTTTTCTTTGTTTCTTTGTTTCTTTGTCTCTTTGTTCGCTTGTTCGTTTGTTCGTTTGTTCGTTGGTTCGTTTGTCCGTTTGTTCGTTTGTTCGTTTGTTCGTTTGTTCGTTTGTTCGTTTGTTCGTTTGTTCGTTTGTTCGTTTGTTCGTTTGTTCGTTTGTTCGTTTGTTCGTTTGTTCGTTTGTTCGTTTGTTCGTTTGTTCGTTTGTTCGTTTCTTCGTTTGTTCGTTTGTTCGTTTGTTCGTTTGTTCGTTTGTTCGTTTGTTCGTTTGTTCGTTTGTTCGTTTGTTCGTTTGTTCGTTTGTTCGTTTGTTCGTTTGTTCGTTTGTTCGTTGGTTCGTTGTTTCGTTGTTTCCTTGTTTCGTTGTTTCGATTTTTCGCTTGTTCGTTGGTTCGTTTGTTCGTTTGTTCGTTTGTTCGTTTGTTCGTTTGTTCGTTTGTTCGTTTGTTCGTTTGTTCGTTTGTTCGTTTGTTCGTTTGTTCGTTTGTTCGTTGGTTCGTTGTTTCGTTGTTTCCTTGTTTCGTTGTTTCGATTTTTCGCTTGTTCGTTGGTTCGTTGGTTCGTTGGTTCTTTGGTTCGTTGGTTCGTTGGTTCGTTGGTTCGTTGGTTCGTTGGTTCGTTGGATCGTTGGCTCGTTGGTTCGTTTGTTTCTTTGTTTCCTTGTTTCTTTGTCTCTTTGTTCGATTGTTCGTTTGTTCGTTTGTTCGTTTGTTCGATTGTTCGTTTGTTCGTGAGTTCGTTGGTTCATTGGTTCGTTGGTTCGTTGGTTCGTTGGTTCGTTGGTTCGTTGGTTCGTTGGTTCGTTGGTTCGTTGGTTCGTTTGTTCGCTGGTTCGTTGGTTCGTTGGTTCGTTGGTTCGCTGGTTCGTTGGTTCGTTGGTTCGTTGCTTCGTTGGTTCGTTGGTTCGTTGGTTCGTTTGTTCGTTTGTTCGTTTGTTCGTTTGTTCGTTTGTTCGTTTGTTCGTTTGTTCGTTTGTTCGTTTGTTCGTTTGTTCGTTTGTTCGTTTGTTCGTTTGTTCGTTTGTTCGTTTGTTCGTTTGTTCGTTGGTTCGTTGTTTCGTTGTTTCCTTGTTTCGTTGTTTCGATTTTTCGCTTGTTCGTTGGTTCGTTGGTTCGTTGGTTCGTTGGTTCTTTGGTTCGTTGGTTCGTTGGTTCGTTGGTTCGTTGGATCGTTGGCTCGTTGGTTCGTTTGTTTCTTTGTTTCCTTGTTTCTTTGTCTCTTTGTTCGATTGTTCGTTTGTTCGTTTGTTCGTTTGTTCGCTTGTTCGTTTGTTCGATTGTTCGTTTGTTCGTTTGTTCGTTTGTTCGTTTGTTCGTTTGTTCTTTTATTCGTTTGTTCGTTTGTTCGTTTGTTCGTTTGTTCGTTTGTTCGTTTGTTCGTTTGTTCGTTTGTTTGTTTTGTCGTTTTTTCGTTTTTTCGTTTGTTCGTTTTGTCGTTTTTTCGTTTTTTTCGTTTGTTCGTTGGTTCGTTGGTTCGTTGTTTCGTTGGTTCGTTCGTTCGTTGGTTTGTTGGTTCGTTGGTTCGTTGGTTCGTTGGTTCGTTGGTTCGTTGGTTCGTTGGTTCGTTGGTTCGGTGGTTCTTTTTTTCTTTGTTTCTTTGTTTCTTTGTTTCTTTGTTTCTTTGTTTCTTTGTTTCTTTGTTTCTTTGTTTCTTTGTTTCTTTGTTTCTTTGTTTCTTTGTTTCTTTGTTTCTTTGTTTCTTTGTTTCTTTGTTTCTTTGTTTCTTTGTTTCTTTGTTTCTTTGTTTCTTTGTTTCTTTGTTTCTTTGTTTCTTTGTTTCTTTGTTTCTTTGTTTCTTTGTTTCTTTGTTTCTTTGTTTCTTTGTTTCTTTGTTTCTTTGTTTCTTTGTTTCTTTGTTTCTTTGTTTCTTTGTTTCTTTGTTTCTTTGTTTCTTTGTTTCTTTGTTTCTTTGTTTCTTTGTTTCTTTGTTTCTTTGTTTCTTTGTTTCTTTGTTTCTTTGTTTCTTTGTTTCTTTGTTTCTTTGTTTCTTTGTTTCTTTGTTTCTTTGTTTCTTTGTTTCTTTGTTTCTTTGTTTCTTTGTTTCTTTGTTTCTTTTTTTCTTTGTTTCTTTGTTTCTTTGTCTCTTTGTTCGCTTGTTCGTTTGTTCGTTTGTTCGTTGGTTCGTTTGTCCGTTTGTTCGTTTGTTCGTTTGTTCGTTTGTTCGTTTGTTCGTTTGTTCGTTTGTTCGTTTGTTCGTTTGTTCGTTTGTTCGTTTGTTCGTTTGTTCGTTTGTTCGTTTGTTCGTTTGTTCGTTTCTTCGTTTGTTCGTTTCTTCGTTTGTTCGTTTGTTCGTTTGTTCGTTTGTTCGTTTGTTCGTTTGTTCGTTTGTTCGTTTGTTCGTTTGTTCGTTTGTTCGTTTGTTCGTTTGTTCGTTTGTTCGTTGGTTCGTTGTTTCGTTGTTTCCTTGTTTCGTTGTTTCGATTTTTCGCTTGTTCGTTGGTTCGTTTGTTCGTTTGTTCGTTTGTTCGTTTGTTCGTTTGTTCGTTTGTTCGTTTGTTCGTTTGTTCGTTTGTTCGTTTGTTCGTTGGTTCGTTGGTTCGTTGTTTCGTTGTTTCCTTGTTTCGTTGTTTCGATTTTTCGCTTGTTCGTTGGTTCGTTGGTTCGTTGGTTCTTTGGTTCGTTGGTTCGTTGGTTCGTTGGTTCGTTGGTTCGTTGGTTCGTTGGATCGTTGGCTCGTTGGTTCGTTTGTTTCTTTGTTTCCTTGTTTCTTTGTCTCTTTGTTCGATTGTTCGTTTGTTCGTTTGTTCGTTTGTTCGATTGTTCGTTTGTTCGTGAGTTCGTTGGTTCATTGGTTCGTTGGTTCGTTGGTTCGTTGGTTCGTTGGTTCGTTGGTTCGTTGGTTCGTTGGTTCGTTGGTTCGTTTGTTCGCTGGTTCGTTGGTTCGTTGGTTCGTTGGTTCGCTGGTTCGT
>NW_027487706.1:0-13633 GCF_050908995.1 Andrena cerasifolii | reverse complement strand
TTCGTTGGTTCGTTGGTTCGTTGTTTCTTTGTTTCTTTGTTTCTTTGTTTCTTTGTTTCTTTGTTTCTTTGTTTCTTTGTCTCTTTGTTCGTTTGTTCGTTTGTTCGTTTGTTCGTTGGTTCGTTGGTTCGTTGGTTCGTTGGTTCGTTTGATTCTTTGTTTCTTTGTTTCTTTGTCTCTTTGTTCGATTGTTCGTTTGTTCGTTTGTTCGTTTGTTCGTTTGTTCGTTTGTTTGTTTGCTCGTTTGTTCGTTTGTTCGTTTGTTCGTTTGTTCGTTTGTTCGTTTGTTCGTTTGTTCGTTTGTTCGTTTGTTCGTTTGTTCGTTGGTTCGTTGTTTCGTTTGTTTCTTTGTTTCTTTGTTTCTTTGTTCGTTTGTTCGTTGGTTCGTTGGTTCGTTGGTTCGTTGGTTCGTTGGTTCGTTGGTTCGTTGGTTCGTTGGTTCGTTGGTTCGTTGGTTCGTTGGTTCGTTGGTTCGTTGGTTCGTTGGTTCGTTGTTTCGTTGGTTCGTTGGTTCGTTGTTTCGTTAGTTCGTTGGTTCGTTGGTTCGTTGGTTCGTTGGTTCGTTGATTCGTTGATTCGTTTGTTTCTTTGTTTCTTTGTTTCTTTGTTTCTTTGTTTCTTTGTTTCTTTGTTTCTTTGTCTCTTTGTTCGTTTGTTCGTTTGTTCGTTTGTTCGTTTGTTCGTTTGTTCGTTTCTTCGTTTGTTCGTTTGTTCGTTTGTTCGTTTGTTCGTTAGTTCGTTGGTTCGTTGGTTCGTTGGTTCGTTGGTTCGTTGGTTCGTTGGTTCGTTGGTTCGTTGTTTCGTTGTTTCGTTGGTTCGTTGGTTCGTTGGTTCTTTGGTTCGTTGGTTCGTTGGTTCGTTGGTTCGTTGGTTCGTTTGTTTCTTTGTTTCTTTGTTTCTTTGTTTCTTTGTTTCTTTGTCTCTTTGTTCGTTTGTTCGTTTGTTCGTTTGTTCGTTTGTTCGTTTGTTCGTTTGTTCGTTTGTTCGTTTGTTCGTTTGTTCGTTTGTTCGTTTGTTCGTTTGTTCGTTTGTTCGTTTGTTCGTTTGTTCGTTTGTTCGTTTGTTCGTTTGTTCGTTTGTTCGTTTGTTCGTTTGTTCGTTTGTTCGTTTGTTCGTTTGTTCGTTTGTTCGTTTGTTCGTTTGTTCGTTTGTTCTTTGGTTCGTTGGTTCGTTGTTTCGTTGGTTCGTTTGTTTCTTTGTTTCTTTGTTTCTTTGTTTCTTTGTTTCTTTGTTTCTTTGTTTCTTTGTTTCTTTGTTTCTTTGTTTCTTTATTTCCTTGTTTCTTTGTCTCTTTGTTCGTTTGTTCGTTTGTTCGTTGGTTCGTTGGTTCGTTGGTTCGTTGGTTCGTTGTTTCGTTGGTTCGTTGGTTCGTTGGTTCGTTGGTTCGTTGGTTCGTTGTTTCGTTGGTTCGTTGGTTCGTTGGTTCGTTGGTTCGTTTGTTTCTTTGTTTCTTTGTTTCTTTGTTTCTTTGTTTCTTTGTTTCTTCGTTTCTTTGTTTCTTTGTTTCTTTGTTTCTTTGTTTCTTTGTTTCTTTGTCTCTTTGTTCGTTTGTTCGTTTGTTCGTTTGTTCGTTTGTTCGTTTGTTCGTTTGTTCGTTTGTTCGTTTGTTCGTTGGTTCGTTGGTTCGTTGGTTCATAGGTTCGTTGGTTCGTTGGTTCGTTGGTTCGTTGGTTCGTTGGTTCGTTGGTTCGTTGGTTCGTTGGTTCGTTGGTTCGTTGTTTCTTTGTTTCTTTGTTTCTTTGTTTCTTTGTTTCTTTGTTTCTTTGTTTCTTTGTCTCTTTGTTCGTTTGTTCGTTTGTTCGTTTGTTCGTTGGTTCGTTGGTTCGTTGGTTCGTTGGTTCGTTTGATTCTTTGTTTCTTTGTTTCTTTGTCTCTTTGTTCGATTGTTCGTTTGTTCGTTTGTTCGTTTGTTCGTTTGTTCGTTTGTTTGTTTGCTCGTTTGTTCGTTTGTTCGTTTGTTCGTTTGTTCGTTTGTTCGTTTGTTCGTTTGTTCGTTTGTTCGTTTGTTCGTTTGTTCGTTGGTTCGTTGTTTCGTTTGTTTCTTTGTTTCTTTGTTTCTTTGTTCGTTTGTTCGTTGGTTCGTTGGTTCGTTGGTTCGTTGGTTCGTTGGTTCGTTGGTTCGTTGGTTCGTTGGTTCGTTGGTTCGTTGGTTCGTTGGTTCGTTGGTTCGTTGGTTCGTTGGTTCGTTGTTTCGTTGGTTCGTTGGTTCGTTGTTTCGTTAGTTCGTTGGTTCGTTGGTTCGTTGGTTCGTTGGTTCGTTGATTCGTTGATTCGTTTGTTTCTTTGTTTCTTTGTTTCTTTGTTTCTTTGTTTCTTTGTTTCTTTGTTTCTTTGTCTCTTTGTTCGTTTGTTCGTTTGTTCGTTTGTTCGTTTGTTCGTTTCTTCGTTTGTTCGTTTGTTCGTTTGTTCGTTTGTTCGTTAGTTCGTTGGTTCGTTGGTTCGTTGGTTCGTTGGTTCGTTGGTTCGTTGGTTCGTTGGTTCGTTGTTTCGTTGTTTCGTTGGTTCGTTGGTTCGTTGGTTCTTTGGTTCGTTGGTTCGTTGGTTCGTTGGTTCGTTGGTTCGTTTGTTTCTTTGTTTCTTTGTTTCTTTGTATCTTTGTTTCTTTGTCTCTTTGTTCGTTTGTTCGTTTGTTCGTTTGTTCGTTTGTTCGTTTGTTCGTTTGTTCGTTTGTTCGTTTGTTCGTTTGTTCGTTTGTTCGTTTGTTCGTTTGTTCGTTTGTTCGTTTGTTCGTTTGTTCTTTGGTTCGTTGGTTCGTTGTTTCGTTGTTTCGTTGGTTCGTTTGTTTCTTTGTTTCTTTGTTTCTTTGTTTCTTTGTTTCTTTGTTTCTTTGTTTCTTTGTTTCTTTGTTTCTTTATTTCCTTGTTTCTTTGTCTCTTTGTTCGTTTGTTCGTTTGTTCGTTGGTTCGTTGGTTCGTTGGTTCGTTGGTTCGTTGTTTCGTTTGTTCGTTTGTTCGTTTGTTCGTTTGTTCGTTTGTTCGTTTGTTCGTTAGTTCGTTGGTTCGTTGGTTCGTTGGTTCGTTGGTTCGTTGGTTCGTTGGTTCGTTGGTTCGTTGGTTCGTTGGTTCGTTGTTTCGTTGGTTCGTTGGTTCGTTGGTTCGTTGGTTCTTTGGTTCGTTGGTTCGTTGGTTCGTTGGTTCGTTGGTTCGTTTGTTTCTTTGTTTCTTTGTTTCTTTGTTTCTTTGTTTCTTTGTCTCTTTGTTCGTTTGTTCGTTTGTTCGTTTGTTCGTTTGTTCGTTTGTTCGTTTGTTCGTTTGTTCGTTTGTTCGTTTGTTCGTTTGTTCGTTTGTTCGTTTGTTCGTTTGTTCGTTTGTTCGTTTGTTCGTTTGTTCGTTTGTTCGTTTGTTCGTTTGTTCGTTTGTTCGTTTGTTCGTTTGTTCGTTTGTTCGTTTGTTCGTTTGTTCGTTTGTTCGTTTGTTCGTTTGTTCGTTTGTTCTTTGGTTCGTTGGTTCGTTGTTTCGTTGGTTCGTTTGTTTCTTTGTTTCTTTGTTTCTTTGTTTCTTTGTTTCTTTGTTTCTTTGTTTCTTTGTTTCTTTGTTTCTTTGTTTCTTTATTTCCTTGTTTCTTTGTCTCTTTGTTCGTTTGTTCGTTTGTTCGTTGGTTCGTTGGTTCGTTGGTTCGTTGGTTCGTTGTTTCGTTGGTTCGTTGGTTCGTTGGTTCGTTGGTTCGTTGGTTCGTTGTTTCGTTGGTTCGTTGGTTCGTTGGTTCGTTGGTTCGTTTGTTTCTTTGTTTCTTTGTTTCTTTGTTTCTTTGTTTCTTTGTTTCTTCGTTTCTTTGTTTCTTTGTTTCTTTGTTTCTTTGTTTCTTTGTTTCTTTGTTTCTTTGTCTCTTTGTTCGTTTGTTCGTTTGTTCGTTGGTTCGTTGGTTCGTTGGTTCGTTGGTTCGTTGGTTCGTTGGTTCGTTGGTTCGTTGGTTCGTTGGTTCGTTGGTTCGTTGGTTCGTTTGATTCTTTGTTTCTTTGTTTCTTTGTCTCTTTGTTCGATTGTTCGTTTGTTCGTTTGTTCGTTTGTTCGTTTGTTCGTTTGTTCGTTTGTTCGTTTGTTCGTTTGTTCGTTTGTTCGTTTGTTCGTTTGTTCGTTTGTTCGTTTGTTCGTTTGTTCGTTTGTTCGTTTGTTCGTTTGTTCGTTTGTTCGTTTGTTCGTTTGTTCGTTTGTTCGTTTGTTCGTTTGTTCGTTTGTTCGTTTGTTCGTTTGTTCGTTTGTTCGTTTGTTCGTTTGTTCGTTTGTTCGTTTGTTCGTTTGTTCGTTTGTTCGTTTGTTCGTTTGTTCGTTTGTTCGTTTGTTCGTTTGTTCGTTTGTTCGTTTGTTCGTTTGTTCGTTTGTTCGTTTGTTCGTTTGTTCGTTTGTTCGTTTGTTCGTTTGTTCGTTTGTTCGTTTGTTCGTTTGTTCGTTGGTTCGTTGGTTCGTTTGTTCGTTGGTTCGTTGGTTCGTTGGTTCGTTGGTTCGTTGGTTCGTTGGTTCGTTGGTTCGTTGGTTCGTTGGTTCGTTGGTTCGTTGGTTCGTTGGTTCGTTGGTTCGTTGGTTCGTTGGTTCGTTGGTTCGTTGGTTCGTTGGTTCGTTGGTTCGTTGGTTCGTTGGTTCGTTGTTCGTTGGTTCGTTGGTTCGTTGGTTCGTTTGATTCTTTGTTTCTTTGTTTCTTTGTCTCTTTGTTCGATTGTTCGTTTGTTCGTTTGTTCGTTTGTTCGTTTGTTCGTTTGTTTGTTTGCTCGTTTGTTCGTTTGTTCGTTTGTTCGTTTGTTCGTTTGTTCGTTTGTTCGTTTGTTCGTTTGTTCGTTTGTTCGTTGGTTCGTTGTTTCGTTTGTTTCTTTGTTTCTTTGTTTCTTTGTTCGTTTGTTCGTTGGTTCGTTGGTTCGTTGGTTCGTTGGTTCGTTGGTTCGTTGGTTCGTTGGTTCGTTGGTTCGTTGGTTCGTTGGTTCGTTGGTTCGTTGGTTCGTTGGTTCGTTGGTTCGTTGGTTCGTTGTTTCGTTGGTTCGTTGGTTCGTTGTTTCGTTAGTTCGTTGGTTCGTTGGTTCGTTGGTTCGTTGGTTCGTTGGTTCGTTGATTCGTTGATTCGTTTGTTTCTTTGTTTCTTTGTTTCTTTGTTTCTTTGTTTCTTTGTTTCTTTGTCTCTTTGTTCGTTTGTTCGTTTGTTCGTTTGTTCGTTTGTTCGTTTCTTCGTTTGTTCGTTTGTTCGTTTGTTCGTTTGTTCGTTAGTTCGTTGGTTCGTTGGTTCGTTGGTTCGTTGGTTCGTTGGTTCGTTGGTTCGTTGGTTCGTTGTTTCGTTGTTTCGTTGGTTCGTTGGTTCGTTGGTTCTTTGGTTCGTTGGTTCGTTGGTTCGTTGGTTCGTTGGTTCGTTGGTTCGTTGGTTCGTTGGTTCGTTGGTTCGTTGGTTCGTTGGTTCGTTGGTTCGTTGGTTCGTTGGTTCGTTTGTTTCTTTGTCTCTTTGTTCGATTGTTCGTTTGTTCGTTTGTTCGTTTGTTCGTTTGTTCGTTTGTTTGTTTGCTCGTTTGTTCGTTTGTTCGTTTGTTCGTTTGTTCGTTTGTTCGTTTGTTCGTTTGTTCGTTTGTTCGTTTGTTCGTTGGTTCGTTGTTTCGTTTGTTTCTTTGTTTCTTTGTTTCTTTGTTCGTTTGTTCGTTGGTTCGTTGGTTCGTTGGTTCGTTGGTTCGTTGGTTCGTTGGTTCGTTGGTTCGTTGGTTCGTTGGTTCGTTGGTTCGTTGGTTCTTTGTTTCTTTGTTTCTTTGTTTCTTTGTTCGTTTGTTCGTTGGTTCGTTGGTTCGTTGGTTCGTTGGTTCGTTGGTTCGTTGGTTCGTGGTTCGTTGGTTCGTTGGTTCGTTGGTTCGTTGGTTCGTTGGTTCGTTGGTTCGTTGGTTCGTTGTTTCGTTGGTTCGTTGGTTCGTTGTTTCGTTAGTTCGTTGGTTCGTTGGTTCGTTGGTTCGTTGGTTCGTTGATTCGTTGATTCGTTTGTTTCTTTGTTTCTTTGTTTCTTTGTTTCTTTGTTTCTTTGTTCTTTGTTTCTTTGTCTCTTTTGTTCGTTTGTTCGTTTGTTCGTTTGTTCGTTTGTTCGTTTTGTTCGTTTCTTCGTTTGTTCGTTTGTTCGTTTGTTCGTTTGTTCGTTAGTTCGTTGGTTCGTTGGTTCGTTGGTTCGTTGGTTCGTTGGTTCGTTGGTTCGTTGGTTTCGTTGTTTCGTTGGTTCGTTGGTTCGTTGGTTCTTTTGGTTCTTTGTTCGTTGGTTCGTTGGTTCGTTGGTTCGTTTGGTTCGTTTGTTTCTTGTTTCTTTGTTTCTTTGTTTCTTTGTTTCTTTTTCTTTGTTCTTTGTTCGTTTGTTCGTTTGTTCGTTTGTTCGTTTGTTCGTTTGTTCGTTTGTTCGTTTGTTCGTTGTTCGTTTGTTCGTTTGTTCGTTTGTTCGTTTGTTCGTTTGTTCGTTTGTTCGTTTGTTCGTTGTTCGTTTTGTCGTTTGTTCGTTTGTTCGTTTGTTCGTTTGTTCGTTGGTTCGTTGTTCGTTGTTCGTTGGTTCGTTTGTTTCTTTGTTTCTTTTGTTTCTTTGTTTCTTTGTTTCTTTGCATTTTTCTTTGTTTCTTTGTCTCTTTGTTCGTTTGTTCGTTTGTTCGTTGGTTCGTGTTCGTGGTTCGTTGGTTCGTTGTTTCGTTGGTTCGTTGGTTCGTTGGTTCGTTGGTTCGTTGGTTCGTTGTTTCGTTGGTTCGTTGGTTCGTTGGTTCGTTGGTTCGTTGTTTCTTTGTTTCTTTGTTTCTTTGTTTCTTTGTTTCTTTGTTTCTTTGTTTCTTCGTTTCTTTGTTTCTTTGTTTCTTTGTTTCTTTGTTTCTTTGTTCTTTGTTCGTTTGTTCGTTTGTTCGTTTGTTCGTTTGTTCGTTTGTTCGTGTTCGTTTGTTCGTTTGTTCGTTTGTTCGTTTGTTCGTTTGTTCGTTGGTTCGTTGGTTCGTTGGTTCATAGGTTCGTTGGTTCGTTGGTTTTCGTTGGTTCGTTGGTTCGTTGGTTCGTTGGTTCGTTGGTTCGTTGGTTCGTTGTTTCGTTTGTTTCTTTGTTTCTTTGTTTCTTTGTTTCTTTGTTTCTTTGTTTCTTTGTCTCTTTGTTCGTTTGTTCGTTGTTCGTTTGTTCGTTGGTTCTGTTGGTTCGTTGGTTCGTTGGTTCGTTGGTTCGTTGTTCTTTGTTCGTTGGTTCGTTGGTTCTTTGGTTCGTTGGTTCGTTGGTTCGTTGTTCGTTTGGTTCGTTTGATTCTTTGTTTCTTTGTTCTTTGTCTCTTTGTCTATTGTTCGTTTGTTCGTTTGTTCGTTTGTTCGTTTGTTCGTTTGTTCGTTTGTTCGTTTGTTCGTTTGTTCGTTTGTTCGTTTGTTCGTTTGTTCGTTTGTTCGTTTGTTCGTTTGTTCGTTTGTTCGTTTGTTCGTGGATTCGTTGGTTCGTTGGTTCGTTGTCTTGTTCGTTGTTCGTTGGTTCGTTGTTTCGTTGTTCGTTGGTTCGTTGGTTCGTTGGTTCGTTGGTTCGTTGTTTCGTTGTTTCGTTGGTTCGTTGGTTCGTTGTTTCTTTGTTTCTTTGTTTCGTTGGTTCTTTGTCTCTTTGTTCGTTTGTTCGTTTGTTCGTTTGTTCGTTTGTTCGTTTGTTCGTTTGTTCGTTTGTTCGTTGTTCGTTTGTTCGTTGGTCGTTGGTTCGTTGGTTCGTTGGTTCGTTGGTTCGTTGGTTCGTTGGTTCGTTGGTTCGTTGGTTCGTTGGTTCGTTGGTTCGTTGGTTCGTTGGTTCGTTGGTTCGTTGGTTCGTTGGTTCGTTTGGTTCTTTGTTCTTTGTTGTTCTTTGTTTCTTTGTTTCTTTGTTCTTTGTCTCTTGTTCGTTGGTTCGTTGGTTCGTTGGTTCGTTGGTTCGTTGTTTCGTTGGTTCGTTTTTTCGTTTTTTCGTTTGCTCGTTTGTTCGTTTGTTCGTGGATTCGTTGGTTCGTTGGTTCGTTAGTTCGTTGGATCGTTGGTTCGTTGGTTCGTTGGTTCGTTGGTTCGTTGGTTCGTTGGTTCGTTGTTTCGTTGGTTCGTTGGTTCGTTGGTTCGTTGGTTCGTTGGTTCTTTGGTTCGTTGTTTCGTTGGTTCGTTGGTTCGTTGATTCGTTGGTTCGTTGGTTCGTTGGTTCGTTGGTTCGCTGGTTCGTTGTTTCGTTGGTTCGTTGGTTCGTTGGTTCGTTTGTTTCTTTGTTTCTTTGTTTCTTTGTTTCTTTGTTTCTTTGTCTCTTTGTTCGTTTGTTCGTTTTGTTCGTTTGTTCGTTTGTTCGTTTGTTCGTTTGTTCGTTGTTCGTTTCGTTTGTTCGTTTGTTCGTTTGTTCGTTTGTTCGTTTGTTCGTTTGTTCGTTTGTTCGTTTGTTCGTTTGTTCGTTGTTCGTTTGTTCGTTTGTTCGTTTGTTCGTTTGTTCGTTTGTTCTTTGGTTCGTTTGGTTCGTTGTTTCGTTGGTTCGTTTGTTTCTTTGTTTCTTTGTTCTTTGTTTCTTTGTTTCTTTGTTTCTTTGTTTCTTTGTTTCTTTGTTTCTTTGTTTCTTTGTTTCTTTGTTTCTTTGTTTCTTTATTTCCTTGTTTCTTTGTTCTTTGTTCGTTTGTTCGTTTGTTCGTTGGTTCGTTGGTTCGTTGGTTCGTTGGTTCGTTGTTTCGTTGGTTCGTTGGTTCGTTGGTTCGTTGGTTCGTTGGTTCGTTGTTCGTTGGTTCGTTGGTTCGTTGGTTCGTTGGTTCGTTTGTTTCTTTGTTTCTTTGTTTCTTTGTTTCTTTGTTTCTTTGTTTCTTTGTTTCTTTGTTTCTTTGTTTCTTTGTTTCTTTGTTTCTTTGTCTCTTTGTTCGTTTGTTCGTTTGTTCGTTGTTCGTTTGTTCGTTTGTTCGTTTGTTCGTTTGTTTCGTTTGTTCGTTTGTTCGTTGGTTCGTTGGTTCGTTGGTTCATAGGTTCGTTGGTTCGTTGGTTCGTTGGTTCGTTGGTTCGTTGGTTCGTTGGTTCGTTGGTTCGTTGGTTCGTTGGTTCGTTGTTTCTTTGTTTCTTTGTTTCTTTGTTTCTTTGTTTCTTTGTTTCTTTGTTTCTTTGTCTCTTTGTTCGTTTGTTCGTTTGTTCGTTTGTTCGTTGGTTCGTTGGTTCGTTGGTTCGTTGGTTCGTTGGTTCGTTGGTTCGTTGGTTCTTTGGTTCGTTGGTTCGGTGGTTCGTTGGTTCGTTGGTTCGTTGGTTCGTTGGTTCGTTGGTTCGTTGGTTCGTTTGATTCTTTGTTTCTTTGTTTCTTTGTTCTCTTTGTCTCTTTGTTCGATTGTTCGTTTGTTCGTTTGTTCGTTTGTTCGTTTGTTCGTTTGTTCGTTTGTTCGTTTGTTTCGTTTGTTCGTTTGTTCGTTTGTTCGTGGATTCGTTGGTTCGTTGGTTCGTTGGTTCGTTGGTTCGTTGGTTCGTTGTTTCGTTGGTTCGTTGGTTCGTTGGTTCGTTGGTTCGTTGGTTCGTTGGTTCGTTGGTTCTTTGGTTCGTTGATTCGTTGGTCGTTGTTCGTTTGTTTCTTTGTTTCTTTGTTTCTTTGTTCGTTTGTTCGTTGGTTCGTTGGTTCGTTGGTTCGTTGGTTCGTTGGTTCTTTGGTTCGTTGTTTCGTTGGTTCGTTGGTTCGTTGGTTCGTTGGTTCGTTGGTTCGTTGGTTCGTTGGTTCGCTGGTTCGTTGTTTCGTTGGTTCGTTGGTTCGTTGGTTCGTTGGTTCGTTGGTTCGTTGGTTCGTTGGTTCGTTGGTTCGTTGGTTCGTTGGTTCGTTGGTTCGTTGGTTCGTTGGTTCGTTGGTTCGTTTGGTTCGTTTGGTTCGTTGGTTCGTTGGTTCGTTGGTTCGTTGGTTCGTTGGTTCGTTTGATTCTTTGTTTCTTTGTTTCTTTGTTTCTTTGTCTCTTTGTTCGATTGTTCGTTTGTTCGTTTGTTCGTTTGTTCGTTTGTTCGTTTGTTCGTTTGTTCGTTTGTTCGTTTGTTCGTTTGTTCGTTTGTTCGTTTGTTCGTTTGTTCGTTTGTTCGTTTGTTTCGTTTGTTCGTTTGTTCGTTTGTTCGTTTGTTCGTTTGTTCGTTTGTTCGTTTGTTCGTTTGTTCGTTTGTTCGTTTGTTCGTTTGTTCGTTTGTTCGTTGTTCGTTTGTTCGTTGTTCGTTTGTTCGTTTGTTCGTTTGTTCGTTTGTTCGTTTGTTCGTTTGTTCGTTTGTTCGTTTGTTCGTTTGTTTCGTTTGTTCGTTTGTTCGTTTGTTCGTTTGTTCGTTTGTTCGTTTGTTTCGTTTGTTCGTTTGTTCGTTGGTTCGTTGGTTCGTTGGTTCGTTGGTTCGTTGGTTCGTTGGTTCGTTGGTTCGTTGGTTCGTTGGTTCGTGTGGTTCGTTGGTTCGTTGTTCGTTGGTTCGTTGGTTCGTTGGTTCGTTGGTTCGTTGGTTCGTTGGTTCGTTGGTTCGTTGGTTCGTTGGTTCGTTGGTTCGTTTGATTCTTTGTTTCTTTGTTTCTTTGTCTCTTTGTTCGATTGTTCGTTTGTTCGTTTGTTCGTTTGTTCGTTTGTTCGTTTGTTTGTTTGCTTCGTTGTTCGTTTGTTCGTTTGTTCGTTTGTTCGTTTGTTCGTTTGTTCGTTTGTTCGTTTGTTCGTTTGTTCGTTTGTTCGTTGGTTCGTTGTTTCGTTTGTTTCTTTGTTTCTTTGTTCTTTGTTCGTTTGTTCGTTGGTTCGTTGGTTCGTTGGTTCGTTGGTTCGTTGGTTCGTTGGTTCGTTGGTTCGTTGTTCGTTGGTTCGTTGGTTCGTTGGTTCGTTGGTTCGTTGGTTCGTTGGTTCGTTGGTTCGTTGTTTCGTTGGTTCGTTGGTTCGTTGTTTCGTTAGTTCGTTGGTTCGTTGGTTCGTTGGTTCGTTGGTTCGTTGATTCGTTGATTCGTTTGTTTCTTTGTTTCTTTGTTTCTTTGTTTCTTTGTTTCTTTGTTTCTTTGTCTCTTTGTTCGTTTGTTCGTTTGTTCGTTTGTTCGTTTGTTCGTTTCTCGTTTGTTCGTTTGTTCGTTTGTTCGTTTGTTCGTTAGTTCGTTGGTTCGTTGGTTCGTTGGTTCGTTGGTTCGTTGGTTCGTTGGTTCGTTGGTTCGTTGTTTCGTTGTTTCGTTGGTTCGTTGGTTCGTTGGTTCTTTGGTCGTTGGTTCGTTGGTTCGTTGGTTCGTTGGTTCGTTGGTTCGTTGGTTCGTTGGTTCGTTGGTTCGTTGGTTCGTTTGGTTCGTTGGTTCGTTTGATTCTTTGTTTCTTTGTTTCTTTGTCTCTTTGTTCGATTGTTCGTTTGTTCGTTTGTTCGTTTGTTCGTTTGTTCGTTTGTTTGTTTGCTCGTTTGTTCGTTTGTTCGTTTGTTCGTTTGTTCGTTTGTTCGTTTGTTCGTTTGTTCGTTTGTTCGTTTGTTCGTTTGTTCGTTGGTTCGTTGTTCGTTTGTTTCTTTGTTTCTTTGTTTCTTTGTTCGTTTGTTCGTTGGTTCGTTGGTTCGTTGGTTCGTTGGTTCGTTGGTTCGTTGGTTCGTTGGTTCGTTGGTTCGTTGGTTCGTTGGTTCGTTGGTTCGTTGGTTCGTTGGTTCGTTGGTTCGTTGTTTCGTTGGTTCGTTGGTTCGTTGTTTCGTTAGTTCGTTGGTTCGTTGGTTCGTTGGTTCGTTGGTTCGTTGATTCGTTGATTCGTTTGTTTCTTTGTTTCTTTGTTTCTTTGTTTCTTTGTTTCTTTGTTTCTTTGTCTCTTTGTTCGTTTGTTCGTTTTGTTCGTTTGTTCGTTTGTTCGTTTGTTCGTTTCTTCGTTTGTTCGTTTGTTCGTTTGTTCGTTTGTTCGTTTGTTCGTTGGTTCGTTGGTTCGTTGGTTCGTTGGTTCGTTGTTCGTTGGTTCGTTGTTTCGTTGTGTTCGTTTGGGTTCGTTGGTTCGTTGGTTCGTTGGGTTCGTTGGTTCGTTGGTTCGTTGGTTCGTTGGTTCGTTGTTCTTGTTTCTTTGTTTCTTTGTTGTTTCTTTGTTTCTTTGTCTCTTTGTTCGTTTGTTCGTTTGTTCGTTTGTTCGTTTGTTCGTTTGTTCGTTTGTTCGTTTGTTCGTTTGTTCGTTTGTTCGTTTGTTCGTTTGTTCGTTTGTTCGTTTGTTCGTTTGTTCGTTTGTTCGTTTGTTCGTTTGTTCGTTTGTTCGTTTGTTCGTTCTTTGTTCGTTGGTTCGTTGTTTCGTTGGTTTCGGTTTGTTTCTTTGTTTCTTTGTTTCTTTGTTTCTTTGTTTCTTTGTTTCTTTGTTTCTTTATTTCCTTGTTTCTTTGTCTCTTTGTTCGTTTGTTCGTTTGTTCGTTGGTTCGTTGGTTCGTTGGTTCGTTGGTTCGTTTGTTTCGTTGGTTCGTTGGTTCGTTGGTTCGTTGGTTCGTTGGTTCGTTGTTTCGTTGGTTCGTGGTTCGTTGGTTCGTTGGTTCGTTTGGTTCGTTTGTTTCTTTGTTGTTTCTTTGTTTCTTTGTTTCTTTGTTTCTTTGTTTCTTGTTTCTTTGTTTCTTTGTTTCTTTGTTTCTTTGTTTCTTTGTCTCTTGTTCGTTTGTTCGTTTGTTCGTTTGTTCGTTTGTTCGTTTGTTCGTTTGTTCGTTTGTTCGTTTGTTCGTTTGTTCGTTTGTTCGTTTGTTCGTTGGTTCGTTGGTTCGTTGGTTCATAGGTTCGTTGGTTCGTTGGTTCGTTGGTTCGTTGGTTCGTTGGTTCGTTGGTTCGTTGGTTCGTTGGTTCGTTGGTTCGTGTTCTTTGTTTCTTTGTTTCTTTGTTTCTTTGTTTCTTTGTTTCTTTGTTTCTTTGTTTCTTTGTCTCTTTGTTCGTTTGTTCGTTTGTTCGTTTGTTCGTTGGTTCGTTTGGTTCGTTGGTTCGTTGGTTCGTTGGTTCGTTGGTTCGTTGGTTCGTTGGTTCGTTGGTTCGTTGGTTCGTTGGTTCGTTGGTTCGTTGGTTCGTTGGTTCGTTTGATTCTTTGTTTCTTTGTTTCTTTGTCTCTTTGTCTCTTTGTTCGATTGTTCGTTTGTTCGTTTGTTCGTTTGTTCGTTGTTCGTTTGTTCGTTTGTTCGTTTGTTCGTTTGTTCGTTTGTTCGTTTGTTCGTTTGTTTCGTTTGTTCGTTTGTTCGTTTGTTCGTTTGTTCGTGGATTCGTTGGTTCGTTGGTTCGTTGGTTCGTTGGTTCGTTGGTTCGTTGGTTCGTTGTTTCGTTGGTTCGTTGGTTCGTTGGTTCGTTGGTTCGTTGGTTCGTTGTTTCGTTGTTTCGTTGGTTCGTTGGTTCGTTGGTTCTTTGTTTCTTTGTTTCTTGTTCGTTGGTTCTTTGTCTCTTTGTTCGTTTGTCGTTTGTTCGTTTGTTCGTTTGTTCGTTTGTTCGTTTGTTCGTTTGTTCTTTGTTCGTTTGTTCGTTGTTCGTTGGTTCGTTGGTTCGTTGGTTCGTTGGTTCGTTGGTTCGTTGGTTCGTTGGTTCGTTGGTTCGTTGGTTCGTTGGTTCGTTGGTTCGTTGGTTCGTTGGTTTCGTTGTTTCGTTGGTTCGTTGGTTCGTTGGTTCGTTTGATTCTTTGTTTCTTTGTCTCTTTGTTTCTTTGTTTCTTTGTTTCTTTGTCTCTTTGTTCGTTGGTTCGTTGGTTCGTTGGTTCGTTGTTTCGTTGTTTCGTTGGTTCGTTTTTTTGTTTTTTCGTTTGTTCGTTTGTTCGTTTGTTCGTGGATTCGTTGGTTCGT
>NW_027487705.1:0-13636 GCF_050908995.1 Andrena cerasifolii | reverse complement strand
TTTAATTTTTTAATTTTTTTAATTTTTTCAATTTTTTTTAAATTTTCGTATAATTTTTTTAATTCTTAAAATTTTAAAAAAATTTTTTTTTAATTTTTTAAAATTTTTTAATTTTTTTTTAAATTATAATTTTTTTATTCCAAAAAATGTTTTTTATTTTTTTTTCTTTTATTTTAATTTTTTTAATTTTTTAATTTTTTCAATTTTTTCAAATTTTTTTAAATTTTCGTATAATTTTTTTTAATTCTTAAAATTTTAAAATTTTTTTTTTTAATTTCTTTAAATTTTTTAAATTTTTTAAAATTTTTTTTTAAATTTAAAAAAAATTATTTAAATTTTTATTTTAATTTTTTTAGTTTTTAAATTTTTTTAAAATTTTTTTAAAATTATTTATATTTTTTAATTTTTTTAATTTTTTTAATTTTTTTAATTTTTAAAATTTTTTTTTAATTTTTAAGATTTTTTTTTATTATTTTTTTAATCTTTGAAAATTTTTCTAAATTTTTTTTAAATTTCTTTAAAAGTATTATTCTTTTATTTCAAAAATGTTTTTTAATTTTTTAATTTTTTTTTAATTTTTACTTTTCTTTTTTTTAATTTTTTTTTAATTTTTAAAATTTTCTTAAAACTTTTTTTTTTAATTTTTTAAACAAAATTTTTTAATTTTTTTTAAATTTTTTTAAATTTTTAAAATTTTTTAAAATTTTTTTTAAATTATAATTTTTTTATTTCAAAAAATGTTTTTAATTTTTTTTAATTCTTTCTTTTCTTTTAATTTTTTTAATTTTTTAAATTTTTTAAATTTTTTTCAAATTTTTTTTTAAAATTTTAAAATTTTTTTTTAATTTTTTAAAAATTTTCTTTGCTTTAGTTATATTTTAATTTTTTAAAATTTAAAAAAAAAATTTTTTTTAAATTTGTTTCAATTTTTTAACAAAATTAAAAAAATTATTTATTTTTAAATTTTTTTTCTATATTTTTTAATTTTTTTAATTTTTTTAATTTTTAAATTTTTTTTTAAAATTATTTATATTTTTTAATTTTTAAAATTTTTTTAATTTCTTTAAGCTTTAAATTTTTTTTTTAATTTTTAAAATTTTTTTTTAAATTTTAAAATTTTTTTTTTAATTTTTAAATTTTTTTTTATTTCTTTTTTAATCTTTGGAAATTTTTCTAATTTTTTTTTAATTTATTTAAAAGTATTATTTTTTTATTTCAAAAAAGTTTTTAATTTTTAAAAAATTTTTTTTAATTTTTATTTTTCTTTTTTTTAAATTTTTTTTTAATTTTTAAAATTTTCTTAAAACTTTTTTTTTAATTTTTTAAACAAAATTTTTTAATTTTTTTAAAATTGTTTTAAAATTTTTAAAATTTTTTTTTAAAATTATTTATATTTTTTAATTTTTAAATTTTTTTAATTTTTTAAGCTTTAAATTTTTTTTTTAATTTTTAAATTTTTTTTTAAATTTTAAAATTTTTTTTTTAATTTTTAAATTTTTTTTTATTTTTTTTTTAATCTTTGGAAATTTTTCTAATTTTTTTTTTAATTTATTTAAAAGTATTATTTTTTTATTTCAAAAAAGTTTTTTAATTTTTAAATTTTTTTTAATTTTTATTTTTCTTTTTTAAAATTTTTTTTTAATTTTTAAAATTTTCTTAAAACTTTTTTTTTTAATTTTTTAAACAAAATTTTTTAATTTTTTTAAAATTGTTTTAAAATTTTTAAAATTTTTTTTTAAAATTATTTATATTTTTTAATTTTTAAATTTTTTTTAATTTTTTTAAGCTTTAAATTTTTTTTTTAATTTTTAAAATTTTTTTTTAAATTTTAAATTTTTTTTTTTAATTTTTAAATTTTTTTTTTATTTTTTTTTTAATCTTTGGAAATTTTTCTAATTTTTTTTTTAATTTATTTAAAAGTATTATTTTTTTATTTCAAAAAAGTTTTTTAATTTTTAAATTTTTTTTAATTTTTATTTTTCTTTTTTTTAAATTTTTTTTTAATTTTTAAAATTTTCTTAAAACTTTTTTTTTAATTTTTTAAACAAAATTTTTTAATTTTTTTAAAATTGTTTTAAAATTTTTAAATTTTTTTTTAAAAGTATTATTTTTTTATTTCAAAAATGTTTTTTAATTTTTTTTAATTTTTTCAAATTTTCTTAAAACTTTTTTTTTAATTTTTTAAACAAATTTTTTTAATTTTTTAAAATTTTTTTTTAAATTTTTTAAAATTTTTTAATTTTTTTTTAAAATTATAATTTTTTTATTTAAAAAAAATGTTTTTTATTTTTTTCTTTTATTTTAATTTTTAAAATTTTTTTAATATTTTAAAATTTTTCTTAAATTTTCTTATAATTTTTTTTAATTTTTAAATTTTTTTATAATTTTTTTTTAATTTTTTTTTAATTTTTTTAACAGTATAATTTTTTTATTTCAAGAATGTCTTTTTTAATTTTTTTAAATTTTTTTTTTAATTTTTAAAAAAAAAAAAATTTTTTAAATTTTATTTTAATTTTTTTTAAGCTTTAAACTTTTTTTTAATTTTTTTAAGAATTATTTATATTTTTTAATTTTTAAAATTTTTTTAATTTTTTTAATTTAAAATTTTTTTTTTAATTTTTAAATTTTTTTTTAATTTTAAAATTATTTTTTTTAATTTTTAAAATTTTTTTTTATTTTTTTTTTAATTTTTGAAAATTTTTCTATTTTTTTTAAATTTTTTTAAAAGTATTATTTTTTTATTTCAAAAATGTTTTTTTAATTTTTTTTAATTTTTTGAAATTTTTAAATTTTTTTAAAAATTTTCTTATAATTTTTTTTAATTTTTAAAATTTTTTTAAAATTTCTTTAAAATTTTTTTAAATTTTTTTTAAAATTTTTTTTAAATTTTTTTTTAATTTTTAAAATTTCTTAAAACTTTTTTTTTAATTTTTTAAACAAAATTTTTTAATTTTTTAAAACTTTTTTTTTAATTTTTTAAACAAAATTTTTTAATTTTTTTAAAATTGTTTTAAAATTTTTTTAATTTTTTTTTTAAATTATAATTTTTTATTTCAAAAAATGTTTTTTAATTTTTTTTTAAATTTTTTTTCTTTTATTTTAATTTTTTAATTTTTTTAATTTTTAAATTTTTTTTAAATTTTCTTATAATTTTTTTTAATTTTTAAAATTTTTGTAAAATTTTTTTTATTTTTTTTAATTTTTGAAAATTTTTCTAAATTTTTTAAATTTTTTTTTAAAAGTATTATTTTTTTATTTCAAAAATGTTTTTTATTTTTTTTTTAATTTT
Organism: Andrena cerasifolii; assembly: GCF_050908995.1. NCBI lineage: Eukaryota > Metazoa > Arthropoda > Insecta > Hymenoptera > Andrenidae > Andrena > Andrena cerasifolii. The sequence goes on along the minus strand of NW_027487705.1, from coordinate 10,347 downwards.
TTTAAAATTTTTTTCTTTTATTTTAATTTTTTAATTTTTTTAATTTTTTAAATTTTTTTTTGAATTTTCATATAATTTTTTTTAATTTTTTAATTTTTTTTTAAATTATAATTTTATTATTTCAAAAAATGTTTTTTAATTTTTTTTCTTTTATTTTAATTTTTTAATTTTTTTAATTTTTTCAATTTTTTTTAAATTTTCTTATAATTTTTTTAAATTTTTTAAAAAACTTCTTTGCTTTATTTTTATTTAAATTTTTTAAAAAATTAAAAATTTTTTTTAAGTTTGTTTCAATTTTTTAAAAAATTAAAAAAAATTATTTATTTTTTAATTTTTTTCTATATTTTTTTATTTTTTAAATTTTTTTAATTTTTAAATTTTTTTTAAATTATTTATATTTTTTAATTTTTTAAATTTTTTTAATTTTTTTAATTTTTTTAATTTTTTTAATTTTTTTAATTTTTTTAATTTTTTTAATTTTTTTAATTTTTAATTTTTTTTAATTTTTTGAAATTTTTAAATTTTTTTAAAAATTTTCTTATAATTTTTTTTTAATTTTTAAAATTTTTTTAAAATTTCTTTAAAATTTTTTAAAATTTTTTTTTAAAATTTTTTAAAATTTTTTAATTTTTTTTAAAATTATAATTTTTTTATTCCAAAAAATGTTTTTTATTTTTTTTCTTTTATTTTAATTTTTTTAATTTTTTTAATTTTTCAATTTTTAATTTTTTTAATTTTTTCAATTTTTTTTTAAATTTTCGTATAATTTTTTTTAATTCTTAAAATTTTTTAAATTTTTTTTTTAATTTCTTTAAAATTATTTATATTTTTTAATTTTTTTAATTTTTTTAATTTTTAAAATTTTTTTTTTAATTTTTAAGATTTTTTTTTTATTTTTTTTTTTAATCTTTGGAAATTTTTCTAATTTTTTTTTTAATTTATTTAAAAGTATTATTTTTTTATTTCAAAAAAGTTTTTTAATTTTTAAATTTTTTTTTAATTTTTATTTTTCTTTTTTTTAATTTTTTTTTAATTTTTAAAATTTTCTTAAAACTTTTTTTTTAATTTTTTAAACAAAATTTTTTAATTTTTTTAAAATTGTTTTAAAATTTTTAAAATTTTTTTTAAAAGTATTATTTTTTTATTTCAAAAATGTTTTTTAATTTTTTTTTAATTTTTAAAATTTTCTTAAAACTTTTTTTTTAATTTTTTAAACAAATTTTTTTAATTTTTTAAATTTTTTTTTAAATTTTTAAAATTTTTTAAAAATTTTTTTAAATTATAATTTTTTTATTTAAAAAAATGTTTTTAATTTTTTTAATTCTTTCTTTTCTTTTAATTTTTTTAATTTTTTAAATTTTTTAAATTTTTTTAAAATTTTTTTTTTAAATTTTAAATTTTTTTTTTAATTTTTTAAAAATTTTCTTTGCTTTAGTTATATTTAAATTTTTTAAAATTTAAAAAAAAAAATTTTTTAAATTTGTTTCAATTTTTTAACAAAATTAAAAATTTTTTTTTTAAATTTGTTTCAATTTTTTACCAAAATTAAAAATTTTTTTTTTTAAATTTGTTTCAATTTTTTAACAAAATTAAAAAAAAATTATTTATTTTTAAATTTTTTTCTATATTTTTTAATTTTTTTAATTTTTTAATTTTTTAATTTTTAAATTTTTTTTTAAATTATTTATATTTTTTAATTTTTAAAATTTTTTTAATTTTTTTAAGTTTTAAATTTTTTTTTTAATTTTTAAATTTTTTTTTTAAATTTTAAAATTTTTTTTTTATTTTTAAATTTTTTTTTATTTTTTTTTAACCTTTGAAAATTTTTCTATTTTTTTTTTAATTTATTTAAAAGTATTATTTTTTTATTTCAAAAAAGCTTTTTAATTTTTAAAAATTTTTTTTTAATTTTTATTTTCCTTCTTTTAAAATTTTTTTTTAATTTTTTCAAATTTTCTTAAAACTTTTTTTTTAATTTTTTAAACAAATTTTTTTAATTTTTTAAAATTTTTTTTTAAATTTTTTAAAATTTTTTAATTTTTTTTTAAAATTATAATTTTTTTATTTAAAAAAATGTTTTTTATTTTTTTTCTTTTATTTTAATTTTTAAAATTTTTTTAATATTTTAAAATTTTTCTTAAATTTTCTTATAATTTTTTTTAATTTTTAAATTTTTTTATAATTTTTTTTTAATTTTTTTTTAATTTTTTTAACAGTATAATTTTTTTATTTCAAGAATGTCTTTTTTAATTTTTTTAAATTTTTTTTTTAATTTTTAAAAAAAAAAATTTTTAAATTTTATTTTAATTTTTTTTAAGCTTTAAACTTTTTTTTAATTTTTTTAAGAATTATTTATATTTTTTAATTTTTAAAATTTTTTTAATTTTTTTAATTTAAAATTTTTTTTTTAATTTTTAAATTTTTTTTTAATTTTAAAATTATTTTTTTTAATTTTTAAAATTTTTTTTTATTTTTTTTTAATTTTTGAAAATTTTTCTATTTTTTTTAAAATTTTTTTAAAAGTATTATTTTTTTATTTCAAAAATGTTTTTTTAATTTTTTTTAATTTTTTGAAATTTTTAAATTTTTTTAAAAATTTTCTTATAATTTTTTTTAATTTTTAAAATTTTTTTAAAATTTCTTTAAAATTTTTTTAAATTTTTTTTTAAATTTTTTTTAAATTTTTTTTTAATTTTTAAAATTTCTTAAAACTTTTTTTTTAATTTTTTAAACAAAATTTTTTAATTTTTTTAAAACTTTTTTTTTAATTTTTTAAACAAAATTTTTTAATTTTTTTAAAATTGTTTTAAAATTTTTTTAATTTTTTTTTTAAATTATAATTTTTTATTTCAAAAAATGTTTTTTAATTTTTTTTAAAATTTTTTTTTCTTTTATTTTAATTTTTTAATTTTTTTAATTTTTAAATTTTTTTTTAAATTTTCTTATAATTTTTTTTAATTTTTAAAATTTTTGTAAAATTTTTTTTATTTTTTTTAATTTTTGAAAATTTTTCTAAATTTTTTAAATTTTTTTTTAAAAGTATTATTTTTTTATTTCAAAAATGTTTTTTATTTTTTTTTTAATTTTTTTAAAATTTTTTTCTTTTATTTTAATTTTTTAATTTTTTTAATTTTTTAAATTTTTTTTTGAATTTTCATATAATTTTTTTTAATTTTTTAATTTTTTTTTAAATTATAATTTTATTATTTCAAAAAATGTTTTTTAATTTTTTTTCTTTTATTTTAATTTTTTAATTTTTTTAATTCTTTCAATTTTTTTTAAATTTTCTTATAATTTTTTTAAATTTTTTAAAAAATTTCTTTGCTTTATTTTTATTTAAATTTTTTAAAAAATTAAAAATTTTTTTTAAGTTTGTTTCAATTTTTTAAAAAATTAAAAAAATTATTTATTTTTTAATTTTTTTCTATATTTTTTTATTTTTTAAATTTTTTTAATTTTTAAATTTTTTTTAAATTATTTATATTTTTTAATTTTTTAAATTTTTTTAATTTTTTTAATTTTTTTAATTTTTTTAATTTTTTTAATTTTTTTAATTTTTTTAATTTTTTTAATTTTTAATTTTTTTTAATTTTTTGAAATTTTTAAATTTTTTTAAAAATTTTCTTATAATTTTTTTTTAATTTTTAAAATTTTTTTAAAATTTCTTTAAAATTTTTTAAAATTTTTTTTTTAAATTTTTTAAAATTTTTTAATTTTTTTTTAAATTATAATTTTTTTATTCCAAAAAATGTTTTTTATTTTTTTTCTTTTATTTTAATTTTTTTAATTTTTTTAATTTTTTCAATTTTTTAATTTTTTTAATTTTTTCAATTTTTTTTTAAATTTTCGTATAATTTTTTTTAATTCTTAAAATTTTTAAAATTTTTTTTTTAATTTCTTTAAAATTATTTATATTTTTTAATTTTTTTAATTTTTTTAATTTTTAAAATTTTTTTTTTAATTTTTAAGATTTTTTTTTATTTTTTTTTTAATCTTTGGAAATTTTTCTAATTTTTTTTTTAATTTATTTAAAAGTATTATTTTTTTATTTCAAAAAAGTTTTTTAATTTTTAAATTTTTTTTTAATTTTTATTTTTCTTTTTTTTAAATTTTTTTTAATTTTTTAAATTTTCTTAAAACTTTTTTTTTAATTTTTTAAACAAAATTTTTTAATTTTTTTAAAATTGTTTTAAAATTTTTTTAATTTTTTTTAAAAGTATTATTTTTTTATTTCAAAAATGTTTTTTAATTTTTTTTTAATTTTTAAAATTTTCTTAAAACTTTTTTTTTAATTTTTTAAACAAAATTTTTTAATTTTTTTAAAATTGTTTTAAAATTTTTAAAATTTTTTTTAAAAGTATTATTTTTTTATTTCAAAAATGTTTTTTAATTTTTTTTTAATTTTTAAAATTTTCTTATAACTTTTTTTTTAATTTTTTAAAAAAATTTTTTTATTTTTTTTTAATTTTTGAAAATTTTTCTAAAGTTTTTTTAAATTTTTTTAAAAGGTATTATTTTTTTATTTCAAAAATGTTTTTTAATTTTTTTTTTAATTTTTTCAAATTTTCAAATTTTTTTTAAAAATTTCGTTATAATTTTTTTTAATTTTTAAAATTTTTAAAAATTTTTTTTTATTTTTTTTTAATTTTTAAAAAAAATTTTTTAAATTTTTATTTTAATTTTTTTTATTTTTTAAATTTTTTTTTTAATTTTTGAAAATTTTCTTAAAACTTTTTTTTTAATTTTTTAAACAAATTTTTTTAATTTTTTAAATTTTTTTTTTAAATTTTTAAAATTTTTTAAAAATTTTTTTAAATTATAATTTTTTTATTTAAAAAAATGTTTTTAATTTTTTTTAATTCTTTCTTTTCTTTTAATTTTTTTAATTTTTTAAATTTTTTAAATTTTTTTTTAAAATTTTAAATTTTTTTTTTAATTTTTTAAAAATTTTCTTTGCTTTAGTTATATTTAAATTTTTTAAAATTTAAAAAAAAAATTTTTTTTTAAATTTGTTTCAATTTTTTACCAAAATTAAATTTTTTTTTTAAATTTGTTTCTATTTTTTAACAAAATTAAAAAAAAATTATTTATTTTTAATTTTTTTTCTATATTTTTTAATTTTTTTAATTTTTTAATTTTTAAATTTTTTTTAAATTATTTATATTGTTTAATTTTTTTAATTTTTTTAATTTTTTTAAGTTTTAAATTTTTTTTTTAATTTTTAAATTTTTTTTTTAAATTTTAAAATTTTTTTTTTATTTTTAAATTTTTTTTTATTTTTTTTTTAACCTTTGAAAATTTTTCTATTTTTTTTTTAATTTATTTAAAAGTATTATTTTTTTATTTCAAAAAAGCTTTTTAATTTTTAAAAATTTTTTTTTAATTTTTATTTTTCTTCTTTTAAAATTTTTTTTTAATTTTTAAAATTTTCTTAAAACTTTTTTTTTAATTTTTTAAACAAAATTTTTTAATTTTTTTAAAATTGTTTTAAAATTTTTAAATTTTTTTTTTAAAATTATAATTTTTTATTTCAAAAAATGTTTTTTAATTTTTTTAAAAATTTTTTTCTTTTATTTTAATTTTTTAATTTTTTTAATTTTTAAATTTTTTTTTAAATTTTCTTATAATTTTTTTTAATTTTTAAAATTTTTTTTTACTTTTTTTTACTTTTTTTAATTTTTTCAAATTTTTAAATTTTTTAAAAATTTTCTTATATTTTTTTTTAATTTTTAAATTTTTTTTTTTAATTTTTTAAACAAATTTTTTTAATTTTTTAATTTTTTTTTAAATTTTTAAATTTTTTTTAATTTTTTTTTTAAATTATAATTTTTTATTTCAAAAAATGTTTTTTAATTTTTTTTAAATTTTTTTTCTTTTATTTTAATTTTTTAATTTTTCTAATTTTTTAAATTTTTAAAAATTTTTTTTTTTAATTTTTTGAAATTTTTAAATTTTTTTAAAAATTTTCTTATATTTTTTTTTAATTTTTTAAAATTTTTTTAAAATTTTTTTAAAATTTTTTTAAAATTTTTTTAAAATTTTTTTAAAATTTTTTTTTAAAAATTTTTTTAAATTTTTTAAAAAAAAATTTTAAATTTTTATTTTAAATTTTTTTTAATTTTTTAAACAAAATTTTTTAATTTTTTTTAAATTTAAAATTTTTTTTTTTATATATAATTTTTTTATTTCAAAAAATGTTTTTAATTTTTTTTAATTCTTTCCTTTCTTTTAATTTTTTTAATTTTTTAAATTTTTTAAATTTTTTTTAAATTTTTTTTTAAAATTTTTAAAATTTTTTTTTAATTTTTTAAAAATTTTCTTTGCTTTAGTTATATTTAAATTTTTTAAAATTTAAAAAAAAAAAATTTTTTTTAATTTGTTTCAATTTTTTAACAAAATTAAAAAAAATTATTTATTTTTAAATTTTTTTTCTATATTTTTTAATTTTGTTAATTTTTTAATTTTTAATTTTTTTTTTAAAATTATTTATATTTTTTAATTTTTAATTTTTTTTTTAATTTTTTTTAAGTTTTAAATTTTTTTTAATTTTTAAATTTTTTTTTAAATTTAAAATTTTTTTTTTTAATTTTTAAATTTTTTTTTAATTTTTTTTTGATCTTTGGAAATTTTTCTAATTTTTTTTTTAATTTATTTAAAAGTATTATTTTTTCATTTCAAAAAAGTTTTTTAATTTTTAAAATTTTTTTTTTTAATTTTTATTTTTCTTTTTTTTAAATTTTTTTTTAATTTTTAAAATTTTCTTAAAACTTTTTTTTTTAATTTTTTAAACAAAATTTTTTATTTTTTTTAAAATTGTTTTAAAATTTTTTAAATTTTTTTTTAAATTATAATTTTTTATTTCAAAAAATGTTTTTTAATTTTTTTAAAATTTTTTTTCTTTTATTTTAATTTTTTAATTTTTTTAATTTTTAAATTTTTTTTTAAATTTTCTTATAATTTTTTTTTAATTTTTTAAATTTTTTTAAAATTTTTTTTATTTTTTTTTAATTTTTGAAAATTTTTCTAAATTTTTAAAATTTTTTTTTAAAAGTATTATTTTTTTATTTCAAAAATGTTTCTTTATTTTTTTTTAATTTTTTTAAAATTTTTTTTCTTTTATTTTAATTTTTTAATTTTTTTAATTTTTTAATTTTTTTTAAAATTATAATTTTTTTATTTCAAAAAATGTTTTTTATTTTTTTTCTTTTATTTTAATTTTTTTAATTTTTTTAATTTTTTCAATTTTTTAATTTTTTTAATTTTTTCAATTTTTTTTTAAATTTTCGTATAATTTTTTTTAATTCTTAAAATTTTAAAAATTTTTTTTTTAATTTCTTTAAAATTATTTATATTTTTTAATTTTTTTAATTTTTTTAATTTTTAAAATTTTTTTTTTAATTTTTAAGATTTTTTTTTTATTTTTTTTTTAATCTTTGGAAATTTTTCTAATTTTTTTTTAAATTTATTTAAAAGTATTATTTTTTTATTTCAAAAAAGTTTTTTAATTTTTAAATTTTTTTTTAATTTTTATTTTTCTTTTTTTTAAATTTTTTTTAATTTTTTAAATTTTCTTAAAACTTTTTTTTTAATTTTTTAAACAAAATTTTTTAATTTTTTTAAAATTGTTTTAAAATTTTTTTAATTTTTTTTAAAAGTATTATTTTTTTATTTCAAAAATGTTTTTTAATTTTTTTTTAATTTTTAAAATTTTCTTAAAACTTTTTTTTTAATTTTTTAAACAAAATTTTTTAATTTTTTTAAAATTGTTTTAAAATTTTTAAAATTTTTTTTAAAAGTATTATTTTTTTATTTCAAAAATGTTTTTTAATTTTTTTTTAATTTTTAAAATTTTCTTAAAACTTTTTTTTTAATTTTTTAAACAAATTTTTTTAATTTTTTAAATTTTTTTTTTAAATTTTTAAAATTTTTTAAAAATTTTTTTAAATTATAATTTTTTTATTTAAAAAAATGTTTTTAATTTTTTTAATTCTTTCTTTTCTTTTAATTTTTTTAATTTTTTAAATTTTTTAAATTTTTTTAAAATTTTTTTTTTAAATTTTAAATTTTTTTTTAATTTTTTAAAAATTTTCTTTGCTTTAGTTATATTTAAATTTTTTAAAATTTAAAAAAAAAAATTTTTTTTAAATTTGTTTCAATTTTTTAACAAAATTAAAAATTTTTTTTTTAAATTTGTTTCAATTTTTTACCAAAATTAAAAATTTTTTTTTTTAAATTTGTTTCAATTTTTTAACAAAATTAAAAAAAAATTATTTATTTTTAAATTTTTTTCTATATTTTTTAATTTTTTTAATTTTTTAATTTTTTAATTTTTAAATTTTTTTTTAAATTATTTATATTTTTTAATTTTTAAAATTTTTTTAATTTTTTTAAGTTTTAAATTTTTTTTTTAATTTTTAAATTTTTTTTTTAAATTTTAAAATTTTTTTTTTATTTTTAAATTTTTTTTTATTTTTTTTTTAACCTTTGAAAATTTTTCTATTTTTTTTTTTAATTTATTTAAAAGTATTATTTTTTTATTTCAAAAAAGCTTTTTAATTTTTAAAAATTTTTTTTTAATTTTTATTTTCCTTCTTTTAAAATTTTTTTTTAATTTTTTCAAATTTTCTTAAAACTTTTTTTTTAATTTTTTAAACAAATTTTTTTAATTTTTTAAAATTTTTTTTTAAATTTTTTAAAATTTTTTAATTTTTTTTTAAAATTATAATTTTTTTATTTAAAAAAATGTTTTTTATTTTTTTTCTTTTATTTTAATTTTTAAAATTTTTTTAATATTTTAAAATTTTTCTTAAATTTTCTTATAATTTTTTTTAATTTTTAAATTTTTTTATAATTTTTTTTTAATTTTTTTTTAATTTTTTTAACAGTATAATTTTTTTATTTCAAGAATGTCTTTTTTAATTTTTTTAAATTTTTTTTTTAATTTTTAAAAAAAAAAAATTTTTAAATTTTATTTTAATTTTTTTTAAGCTTTAAACTTTTTTTTAATTTTTTTAAGAATTATTTATATTTTTTAATTTTTAAAATTTTTTTAATTTTTTTAATTTAAAATTTTTTTTTTAATTTTTAAATTTTTTTTAATTTTAAAATTATTTTTTTTTAATTTTTAAAATTTTTTTTTATTTTTTTTTTAATTTTTGAAAATTTTTCTATTTTTTTTTAAATTTTTTTAAAAGTATTATTTTTTTATTTCAAAAATGTTTTTTTAATTTTTTTTAATTTTTTGAAATTTTTAAATTTTTTTAAAAATTTTCTTATAATTTTTTTTAATTTTTAAAATTTTTTTAAAATTTCTTTAAAATTTTTTTAAATTTTTTTTAAAATTTTTTTTAAATTTTTTTTTAATTTTTAAAATTTCTTAAAACTTTTTTTTTAATTTTTTAAACAAAATTTTTTAATTTTTTTAAAACTTTTTTTTTAATTTTTTAAACAAAATTTTTTAATTTTTTTAAAATTGTTTTAAAATTTTTTTAATTTTTTTTTTAAATTATAATTTTTTATTTCAAAAAATGTTTTTTAATTTTTTTTAAAATTTTTTTTTCTTTTATTTTAATTTTTTAATTTTTTTAATTTTTAAATTTTTTTTTAAATTTTCTTATAATTTTTTTTAATTTTTAAAATTTTTGTAAAATTTTTTTTATTTTTTTTAATTTTTGAAAATTTTTCTAAATTTTTTAAATTTTTTTTTAAAAGTATTATTTTTTTATTTCAAAAATGTTTTTTATTTTTTTTTTAATTTTTTTAAAATTTTTTTCTTTTATTTTAATTTTTTAATTTTTTTAATTTTTTAAATTTTTTTTTGAATTTTCATATAATTTTTTTTAATTTTTTAATTTTTTTTTAAATTATAATTTTATTATTTCAAAAAATGTTTTTTAATTTTTTTTCTTTTATTTTAATTTTTTAATTTTTTTAATTTTTTCAATTTTTTTTAAATTTTCTTATAATTTTTTTAAATTTTTTAAAAAATTTCTTTGCTTTATTTTTATTTAAATTTTTTAAAAAATTAAAAATTTTTTTTAAGTTTGTTTCAATTTTTTAAAAAATTAAAAAAATTATTTATTTTTTAATTTTTTTCTATATTTTTTTATTTTTTAAATTTTTTTAATTTTTAAATTTTTTTTAAATTATTTATATTTTTTAATTTTTTAAATTTTTTTAATTTTTTTAATTTTTTTAATTTTTTTAATTTTTTTAATTTTTTTAATTTTTTTAATTTTTAATTTTTTTTAATTTTTTGAAATTTTTAAATTTTTTTAAAAATTTTCTTATAATTTTTTTTTAATTTTTAAAATTTTTTTAAAATTTCTTTAAAATTTTTTAAAATTT
>NW_027487704.1:0-13641 GCF_050908995.1 Andrena cerasifolii | reverse complement strand
TTCGTTGGTTCGTCGGTTCGTCGGTTCGTTGGTTCGTTGGTTCGTTGGTTCGTGGTTCGTTGGTTCGTTGGTTCGTTGGTTCGTTGGTTCGTTGGTTCTTTGTTTCTTTGTCTCTTTGTTCGATTGTTCGTTTGTTCGTTTGTTCGATTGTCCGTTTGTTCGTTTGTTCGTTTGTTCTTATATTCGTTTGTTCGTTTGTTCGTTTGTTCGTTTGTTTGTTTTGTCGTTTTTTCGTTTGTTCGTTGGTTCGTTGGTTCGTTGGTTCGTTGGTTCGTTGGTTCGTTGGTTCGTTGGTTCGTTGGTTCGTTGGTTCGTTGGTTCGTTGGTTCATTGGTTCGTTGGTTCCTTGGTTCGTTGGTTCTGTTTTTTCTTTGTTCGTTCTTTCTTTGTTCGGTTTTGTTCGTTGGTTCGTTTGTTCGTTTGTTCGCTGGTTCGTTGGTTCTTTGGTTCGTTGGTTCGTTGGTTCGTTGGTTCGTTGGTTCGTTGGTTCGTTGGTTCGTTGGTTCGTTGGTTCGTTGGTTCGTTGGTTCGATTGTTCGATTGTTCGTTTGTTCGTTTGTTCATTTATTCGTTTGTTCGTTTGTTCGTTTGTTCATTTATTCGATTGTTCGTTTGTTTGTTTGTTCGTTTGTTCGTTTGTTCGTTTGTTCGTTTGTTCGTTTTGTCGTTTTTTCGTTTGTTCGTTGGTTCGTTGGTCGTTGTTTCGTTGGTTCGTTAGTTCGTTGGTTCGTTGGTTCGTTGGTTCGTTGGTTCGTTGGTTCGTTGGTTCGTTGGTTCGTTGGATCGTTGGTTCGTTGGTTCGTTGGTTCGTTGGTTCGTTGGTTCGTTGGTACGTTGGTTCGTTGGTTCGTTGGTGCGTTGGTTCGTTGGTTCGTTGGTTCGTTGGTTCGTTGGTTCGTTGGTTCGTTGGTTCGTTGGTTCGTTGGTTCGTTGGTTCGTTGGTTCGTTGGTTCGTTGGTTCGTTGGTTCGTTGGTTCGTTGGTTCGTTGGTTCGTTGGTTCGTTGGTTCGTTGGTTCGTTGGTTCGTTGGTTCGTTGGTTCGTTGATTCGTTGGTTCGTTGGTTGGTTGGTTCGTTGGTTCTTTTGTTCGTTGGTTCTTTTGTTCGTTTGTTCGCTGGTTCGTTGGTTCGTTGGTTCGTTGGTTCGTTGGTTCGTTGTTTCGTTGGTTCGTTGGTTCGTTGGTTCGTTGGTTCGTTGGTTCGTTGGTTCGTTGGTTCATTGGTTCGTTGGTTCGTTGGATCGTTGGTTCGTTGGTTCGTTGGTTCGATGGTTCGTTGGTTCGTTGGTTCGTTGGTTCGTTGGTTCGTTGGTTCGTTGGTTCGTTGGTTCGTTGGTTCGTTGGTTCATTGGTTCGTTGGTTCGTTGGTTCGTTGGTTCGTTGGTTCGTTGGTTCGTTGGTTCGTTGGTTCGATTGTTCGATTGATCGTTTGTTCGTTTGTTCATTTATTCGTTTGTTCGTTTGTTCGTTTGTTCATTTATTCGTTTGTTCGTTTGTTTGTTTGTTCGTTTGTTCGTTTGTTCGTTTGTTCGTTTTGTCGTTTTTTCGTTTGTTCGTTGGTTCGTTGGTCGTTGTTTCGTTGGTTCGTTGGTTCGTTGGTTCGTTGGTTCGTTGGTTCGTTGGTTCGTTGGTTCGTTGGTTCGTTGGTTCGTTGGTGCGTTGGTTCGTTGGTTCGTTGGTTCGTTGGTTCGTTGGTTCGTTGGTTCGTTGGTTGGTTGGTTCGTTGGTTCCTTTGTTCGTTGGTTCTTTTGTTCGTTTGTTCGCTGGTTCGTTGGTTCGTTGGTTCGTTGGTTCGTTGGTTCGTTGTTTCGTTGGATCGTTGGTTCGTTGGTTCGTTGGTTTCTTGGTTCGTTGGTTCGTTGGTTCATTGGTTCGTTGGTTCGTTGGATCGTTGGTTCGTTGGTTCGTTGGTTCGATGGTTCGTTGGTTCGTTGGTACGTTGGTTCGTTGGTTCGTTGGTTCGTTGGTTCGTTGGTTCGTTGGTTCGTTTTTTTCTTTGTTTCTTTGTTCGATTGTTCGTTTGTTCGTTTGTTCGTTTGATCGTTTGTTCGTTTATTCGTTTGTTCGTTTGTTCGTTTGTTCGTTTGTTCGTTTGTTCGTTTGTTCGTTTGTTCGTTTGTTCGTTTGTTCGTTTGTTCGTTTGTTCGTTTGTTCGTTTGTTCGTTTGTTCGTTTGTTCGTTTGTTCGTTTGTTCGTTTGTTCGTTTGTTCTTTTGTTCGTTTGTTCGTTTGTTCGTTTGTTCGTTTGTTCGTTTGTTCGTTTGTTCGTTTCTTCGTTTGTTCGTTTGTTCGTTTGTTCGATTGTTCGATTGTTCGTTTGTTCGTTTGTTCATTTATACGTTTGTTCGTTTTTTCGTTTGTTCGTTTGTTCGTTTGTTCGTTTGTTCGTTTGTTCGTTTGTTCGTTTGTTCGTTTGTTCGTTTGTTCGTTTGTTCGTTTGTTCGTTTGTTCGTTTTGTCGTTTTTTCGTTTGTTCGTTGGTTCGTTGGTCGTTGTTTCGTTGGTTCGTTGGATCGTTGGTTCGTTGGTTCGTTGGTTCGTTGGTTCGTTGGTTCGTTTGTTCGTTGGTTCGTTGGTTCGTTGGTTCGTTGGTTCGTTGGTTCGTTGGTTCGTTGGTTCGTTGGTTCGTTGGTTCGTTGGTTCGTTGGTTCGTTTTTTCTTTGTTTCTTTGTTTCTTTGTCTCTTTGTTCGATTGTTCGTTTGTTCGTTTGTTCGTTTGTTCGTTTGTTCGTTTGTTCGTTTGTTCGTTTGTTCGTTTGTTCGATTGTTCGTTTGTTCGTTTGTTCTTTTATTCGTTTGTTCGTTTGTTCGTTTGTTCGTTTGTTCGTTTGTGCGTTTGTTCGTTTGTTCGTTTGTTTGTTTTGTCGTTTTTTCGTTTGTTCGTTGGTTCGTTGGTTCGTTGGTTCGTTGGTTGGTTGGTCCGTTGGTTCGTTGGTTCGTTGGTTCGTTTGTTCGTTTGTTCGTTTGTTCGCTGGTTCGTTGGTTCGTTGGTTCGTTGGTTCGTTGGTTCGTTGGTTCGTTGTTTCGTTGGTTCGTTGGTTCGTTGGTTCGTTGTTTCGTTGGTTCGTTGGTTCGTTGGTTCGTTGGTTCGTTGGTTCGTTGGTTCGTTGGTGCGTTGGTTCGTTGGTTCGTTGGTTCGTTGGTTCGTTGGTTCGTTGGTTCGTTGGTTCGTTGGTTCGTTGGTTCTTTGGTTCGTTGGTTCGTTTGTTCGTTTGTTCGCTGGTTCGTTGGTTCGTTGGTTCGTTGGTTCGTTGGTTCGTTGGTTCGTTGTTTCGTTGGTTCGTTGGTTCGTTGGTTCGTTGGTTCGTTGGTTCGTTGGTTCGTTGGTTCATTGGTTCGTTGGTTCGTTGGATCGTTGGTTCGTTGGTTCGTTGGTTCGTTGGTTCGTTGGTTCGTTGGTACGTTGGTTCGTTGGTTCGTTGGTTCGTTGGTTCGTTGGTTCGTTGGTTCGTTGGTTCGTTGGTTCGTTGGTTCGTTGGTTCGTTGGTTCGTTGGTTCGTTGGTTCGTTGGTTCGTTGGTTCGTTGGTTCGTTGGTTCGTTGGTTCGTTGGTTCGTTGGTTCGTTTTATCTTTGTTTCTTTGTTTCTTTGTCTCTTTGTTCGATTGTTCGTTTGTTCGTTTGATCGTTTGTTCGTTTGTTCGTTTGTTCGTTGGTTCGTTGGTTCGTTGTTTCGTTGGTTCGTTGTTTCGTTGGTTCGTTGGTTCGTTGGTTCGTTGGTTCGTTGGTTCGTTGGTTCGTTGGTTCGTTGGTTCGTTGGTTCGTTGGTTCGTTGGTTCGTTGGTTCGTTGGTTCGTTGGTTCGTTGGTTCGTTGGTTCGTTGGTTCTTTGTTTCTTTGTCTCTTTGTTCGATTGTTCGTTTGTTCGTTTGTTCGTTTGTTCGTTTGTTCGATTGTCCGTTTGTTCGTTTGTTCGTTTGTTCGTTTGTTCTTTTATTCGTTTGTTCGTTGGTTCGTTGGTTCGTTGTTTCGTTGGTTCGTTGTTTCGTTGGTTCGTTGGTTCGTTGGTTCGTTGGTTCGTTGGTTCGTTGGTTCGTTGGTTCGTTGGTTCGTTGGTTCGTTGGTTCGTTGGTTCGTTGGTTCGTTTTATATTTGTTTCTTTGTTTCTTTGTCTCTTTGTTCGATTGTTCGTTTGTTCGTTTGATCGTTTGTTCGTTTGTTCGTTTGTTCGTTGGTTCGTTGGTTCGTTGTTTCGTTGGTTCGTTGTTTCGTTGGTTCGTTGGTTCGTTGGTTCGTTGGTTCTTTGTTTCTTTGTCTCTTTGTTCGATTGTTCGTTTGTTCGTTTGTTCGTTTGTTCGTTTGTTCGATTGTCCGTTTGTTCGTTTGTTCGTTTGTTCTTTTACTCGTTTGTTCGTTTGTTCGTTTGTTCGTTTGTTCGTTTGTTTGTTTTGTCGTTTTTTCGTTTGTTCGTAGGTTCGTTGGTTCGTTGGTTCGTTGGTTCGTTGGTTCGTTGGTTCGTTGGTTCGTTGGTTCGTTGGTTCGTTGGTTCGTTGGTTCGTTGGTTCGTTGGTTCGTTGGTTCGTTGGTTCATTGGTTCGTTGGTTCCTTGGTTCGTTGGTTCGTTTGTTTCTTTGTTTCTTTCTTTCTTTGTTCGTTTGTTCGGTTGTTCGTTGGTTCGTTTGTTCGTTTGTTCGCTGGTTCGTTGGTTCGTTGGTTCGTTGGTTCGTTGGTTCGTTGGTTCGTTGGTTCGTTGGTTCGTTGGTTCGTTGGTTCGTTGGTTCGTTGGTTCGTTGGTTCGTTGGTTCGTTGGTTCGTTGGTTCGTTGGTTCTTTGTTTCTTTGTCTCTTTGTTCGATTGTTCGTTTGTTCGTTTGTTCGATTGTCCGTTTGTTCGTTTGTTCGTTTGTTCTTATATTCGTTTGTTCGTTTGTTCGTTTGTTCGTTTGTTTGTTTTGTCGTTTTTTCGTTTGTTCGTTGGTTCGTTGGTTCGTTGGTTCGTTGGTTCGTTGGTTCGTTGGTTCGTTGGTTCGTTGGTTCGTTGGTTCGTTGGTTCGTTGGTTCGTTGGTTCGTTGGTTCATTGGTTCGTTGGTTCCTTGGTTCGTTGGTTCGTTTGTTTCTTTGTTTCTTTCTTTCTTTGTTCGTTTGTTCGGTTGTTCGTTGGTTCGTTTGTTCGTTTGTTCGCTGGTTCGTTGGTTCTTTGGTTCGTTGGTTCGTTGGTTCGTTGGTTCGTTGGTTCGTTGGTTCGTTGGTTCGTTGGTTCGTTGGTTCGTTGGTTCGTTGGTTCGTTGGTTCGATTGTTCGATTGTTCGTTTGTTCGTTTGTTCATTTATTCGTTTGTTCGTTTGTTCGTTTGTTCATTTATTCGTTTGTTCGTTTGTTTGTTTGTTCGTTTGTTCGTTTGTTCGTTTGTTCGTTTGTTCGTTTTGTCGTTTTTTCGTTTGTTCGTTGGTTCGTTGGTCGTTGTTTCGTTGGTTCGTTAGTTCGTTGGTTCGTTGGTTCGTTGGTTCGTTGGTTCGTTGGTTCGTTGGTTCGTTGGTTCGTTGGTTCGTTGGTTCGTTGGTTCGTTGGTTCGTTGGTTCGTTGGTTCGTTGGTTCGTTGGTTCGTTGGTTCGTTGGTTCGTTGGTTCGTTGGTTCGTTGGTTCGTTGGTTCGTTGGTTCGTTGGTTCGTTGGTTCGTTGGTTCGTTGGTTCGTTGGTTCGTTGGTTCGTTGGTTCGTTGGTTCGTTGGTTCGTTGGTTCGTTGGTTCGTTGGTTCGTTGGTTCGTTGGTTCGTTGGTTCGTTGGTTCGTTGGTTCGTTGGTTCGTTGGTTCGTTGGTTCGTTGGTTCGTTGGTTCGTTTTATCTTTGTTTCTTTGTTTCTTTGTCTCTTTGTTCGATTGTTCGTTTGTTCGTTTGATCGTTTGTTCGTTTGTTCGTTTGTTCGTTGGTTCGTTGGTTCGTTGTTTCGTTGGTTCGTTGTTTCGTTGGTACGTTAGTTCGTTGGTTCGTTGGTTCGTTTGTTCGTTTGTAGATTGTTCGTTTGTTCGTTTGTTCGTTTATTCGTTTGTTCGTTTGTTCGTTTGTTCGTTTTGTCGTTTTTTTCGTTTTTTCGTTTGTTCGTTGGTTCGTTGGTTCGTTGTTTCGTTGTTTCGTTGGTTCGTTGGTTTGTTGGTTCGTTGGTTCGTTGGTTCGTTGTTTCGTTGGTTCGTTGGTTCGTTGGTTCGTTTTTTTCTTTGTTTCTTTGTTCGATTGTTCGTTTGTTCGTTTGTTCGTTTGTTCGTTTGTTCGTTTGTTCGTTTGTTCGTTTGTTCGTTTGTTCGTTTGTTCGTTTGTTCGTTTGTTCGTTTGTTCGTTTGTTCGATTGTCCGTTTGTTCGTTTGTTCGTTTGTTCGTTTGTTCTTTTATTCGTTTGTTCGTTGGTTCGTTGGTTCGTTGTTTCTTTGGTTCGTTGTTTCGTTGGTTCGTTGGTTCGTTGGTTCGTTGGTTCGTTGGTTCGTTGGTTCGTTGGTTCGTTGGTTCGTTGGTTCGTTGGTTCGTTGGTTCGTTTTATCTTTGTTTCTTTGTTTCTTTGTCTGTTTGTTCGATTGTTCGTTTGTTCGTTTGATCGTTTGTTCGTTTGTTCGTTTGTTCGTTTGTTCGTTTGTTCGTTTGTTCGTTTGTTCGTTTGTTCGTTTGTTCGTTTGTTCGTTTGTTCGTTTGTTCGTTTGTTCGTTTGTTCCTTTGTTCGTTTGTTCGTTTGTTCGTTTGTTCGTTTGTTCGTTTGTTCGTTTGTTCGTTTGTTCGTTTGTTCGTTTGTTCGTTTGTTCGTTTGTTCGTTTGTTCGTTTGTTCGTTTGTTCGTTTGTTCGTTTGTTCGTTTGTTCGTTTGTTCGTTTGTTCGTTTGTTCGTTTGTTCGTTTGTTCGTTTGTTCGTTTGTTCGTTTGTTCTTTTGTTCGTTTGTTCGTTTGTTCGTTTGTTCGTTTGTTCGTTTGTTCGTTTGTACGTTTGTTCGTTTCTTCGTTTGTTCGTTTGTTCGTTTGTTCGATTGTTCGATTGTTCGTTTGTTCGTTTGTTCATTTATACGTTTGTTCGTTTGTTCGTTTGTTCGTTTGTTCGTTTGTTCGTTTGTTCGTTTGTTCGTTTGTTCGTTTTGTCGTTTTTTCGTTTGTTCGTTGGTTCGTTGGTCGTTGTTTCGTTGGTTCGTTGGTTCGTTGGTTCGTTGGTTCGTTGGTTCGTTGGTTCGTTGGTTCGTTTGTTCGTTGGTTCGTTGGTTCGTTGGTTCGTTGGTTCGTTGGTTCGTTGGTTCGTTGGTTCGTTGGTTCGTTGGTTCGTTGGTTCGTTGGTTCGTTGGTTCGTTGGTTCGTTGGTTCGTTGGTTCGTTGGTTCGTTGGTTCGTTTTTTCTTTGTTTCTTTGTTTCTTTGTCTCTTTGTTCGATTGTTCGTTTGTTCGTTTGTTCGTTTGTTCGTTTGTTCGTTTGTTCGTTTGTTCTTTTATTCGTTTGTTCGTTTGTTCGTTTGTTCGTTTGTTCGTTTGTGCGTTGGTTCGTTGGTTCGTTGGTTCGTTGGTTCGTTGGTTCGTTGGTTCGTTGGTTCGTTTTATCTTTGTTTCTTTGTTTCTTTGTCTCTTTGTTCGATTGTTCGTTTGTTCGTTTGATCGTTTGTTCGTTTGTTCGTTTGTTCGTTGGTTCGTTGGTTCGTTGTTTCGTTGGTTCGTTGTTTCGTTGGTTCGTTGGTTCGTTGGTTCGTTGGTTCGTTGGTTCGTTGGTTCGTTGGTTCGTTGGTTCGTTGGTTCGTTGGTTCGTTGGTTCGTTGGTTCGTTGGTTCGTTGGTTCGTTGGTTCTTTGTTTCTTTGTCTCTTTGTTCGATTGTTCGTTTGTTCGTTTGTTCGTTTGTTCGTTTGTTCGATTGTCCGTTTGTTCGTTTGTTCGTTTGTTCTTTTATTCGTTTGTTCGTTGGTTCGTTGGTTCGTTGTTTCGTTGGTTCGTTGTTTCGTTGGTTCGTTGGTTCGTTGGTTCGTTGGTTCGTTGGTTCGTTGGTTCGTTGGTTCGTTGGTTCGTTGGTTCGTGGGTTCGTTGGTTCGTTGGTTCGTTTTATCTTTGTTTCTTTGTTTCTTTGTCTCTTTGTTCGATTGTTCGTTTGTTCGTTTGATCGTTTGTTCGTTTGTTCGTTTGTTCGTTGGTTCGTTGGTTCGTTGTTTCGTTGGTTCGTTGTTTCGTTGGTTCGTTGGTTCGTTGGTTCGTTGGTTCGTTGGTTCGTTGGTTCGTTGGTTCGTTGGTTCGTTGGTTCGTTGGTTCGTTGGTTCGTTGGTTCGTTGGTTCGTTGGTTCGTTGGTTCGTTGGTTCGTTGGTTCTTTGTTTCTTTGTCTCTTTGTTCGATTGTTCGTTTGTTCGTTTGTTCGTTTGTTCGTTTGTTCGATTGTCCGTTTGTTCGTTTGTTCGTTTGTTCTTTTATTCGTTTGTTCGTTTGTTCGTTTGTTCGTTTGTTCGTTTGTTTGTTTTGTCGTTTTTTCGTTTGTTCGTAGGTTCGTTGGTTCGTTGGTTCGTTGGTTCGTTGGTTCGTTGGTTCGTTGGTTCGTTGGTTCGTTGGTTCGTTGGTTCGTTGGTTCGTTGGTTCGTTGGTTCATTGGTTCGTTGGTTCCTTGGTTCGTTGGTTCGTTTGTTTCTTTGTTTCTTTCTTTCTTTGTTCGTTTGTTCGGTTGTTCGTTGGTTCGTTTGTTCGTTTGTTCGCTGGTTCGTTGGTTCGTTGGTTCGTTGGTTCGTTGGTTCGTTGGTTCGTTGGTTCGTTGGTTCGATTGTTCGTTTGTTCGTTTGTTCGTTTGTTCGTTTGTTCGTTTGTTCGTTTGTTCGTTTGTTCGTTTGTTCGTTTGTTCGTTTGTTCGTTTGTTCGTTTGTTCGTTTGTTCGATTGTCCGTTTGTTCGTTTGTTCGTTTGTTCGTTTGTTCTTTTATTCGTTTGTTCGTTGGTTCGTTGGTTCGTTGTTTCTTTGGTTCGTTGTTTCGTTGGTTCGTTGGTTCGTTGGTTCGTTGGTTCGTTGGTTCGTTGGTTCGTTGGTTCGTTGGTTCGTTGGTTCGTTGGTTCGTTGGTTCGTTTTATCTTTGTTTCTTTGTTTCTTTGTCTGTTTGTTCGATTGTTCGTTTGTTCGTTTGATCGTTTGTTCGTTTGTTCGTTTGTTCGTTTGTTCGTTTGTTCGTTTGTTCGTTTGTTCGTTTGTTCGTTTGTTCGTTTGTTCGTTTGTTCGTTTGTTCGTTTGTTCGTTTGTTCCTTTTTTCGTTTGTTCGTTTGTTCGTTTGTTCGTTTGTTCGTTTGTTCGTTTGTTCGTTTGTTCGTTTGTTCGTTTGTTCGTTTGTTCGTTTGTTCGTTTGTTCGTTTGTTCGTTTGTTCGTTTGTTCGTTTGTTCGTTTGTTCGTTTGTTCGTTTGTTCGTTTGTTCGTTTGTTCGTTTGTTCGTTTGTTCGTTTGTTCGTTTGTTCGTTTGTTCTTTTGTTCGTTTGTTCGTTTGTTCGTTTGTTCGTTTGTTCGTTTGTTCGTTTGTTCGTTTCTTCGTTTGTTCGTTTGTTCGTTTGTTCGATTGTTCGATTGTTCGTTTGTTCGTTTGTTCATTTATACGTTTGTTCGTTTGTTCGTTTGTTCGTTTGTTCGTTTGTTCGTTTGTTCGTTTGTTCGTTTGTTCGTTTGTTCGTTTGTTCGTTTGTTCGTTTGTTCGTTTGTTCGTTTGTTCGTTTGTTCGTTTGTTCGTTTGTTCGTTTTGTCGTTTTTTCGTTTGTTCGTTGGTTCGTTGGTCGTTGTTTCGTTGGTTCGTTGGTTCGTTGGTTCGTTGGTTCGTTGGTTCGTTGGTTCGTTGGTTCGTTTGTTCGTTGGTTCGTTGGTTCGTTGGTTCGTTGGTTCGTTGGTTCGTTGGTTCGTTGGTTCGTTGGTTCGTTGGTTCGTTGGTTCGTTGGTTCGTTGGTTCGTTGGTTCGTTGGTTCGTTTTTTCTTTGTTTCTTTGTTTCTTTGTCTCTTTGTTCGATTGTTCGTTTGTTCGTTTGTTCGTTTGTTCGTTTGTTCGTTTGTTCGTTTGTTCTTTTATTCGTTTGTTCGTTTGTTCGTTTGTTCGTTTGTTCGTTTGTGCGTTTGTTCGTTTGTTCGTTTGTTTGTTTTGTCGTTTTTTCGTTTGTTCGTTGGTTCGTTGGTTCGTTGGTTCGTTGGTTGGTTGGTCCGTTGGTTCGTTGGTTCGTTGGTTCGTTTGTTCGTTTGTTCGTTTGTTCGCTGGTTCGTTGGTTCGTTGGTTCGTTGGTTCGTTGGTTCGTTGGTTCGTTGTTTCGTTGGTTCGTTGGTTCGTTGGTTCGTTGTTTCGTTGGTTCGTTGGTTCGTTGGTTCGTTGGTTCGTTGGTTCGTTGGTTCGTTGGTGCGTTGGTTCGTTGGTTCGTTGGTTCGTTGGTTCGTTGGTTCGTTGGTTCGTTGGTTCGTTGGTTCGTTGGTTCTTTGGTTCGTTGGTTCGTTTGTTCGTTTGTTCGCTGGTTCGTTGGTTCGTTGGTTCGTTGGTTCGTTGGTTCGTTGTTTCGTTGGTTCGTTGGTTCGTTGGTTCGTTGGTTCGTTGGTTCGTTGGTTCGTTGGTTCATTGGTTCGTTGGTTCGTTGGATCGTTGGTTCGTTGGTTCGTTGGTTCGTTGGTTCGTTGGTTCGTTGGTACGTTGGTTCGTTGGTTCGTTGGTTCGTTGGTTCGTTGGTTCGTTGGTTTGTTGGTTCGTTGGTTCGTTGGTTCGTTGGTTCGTTGGTTCGTTGGTTCGTTGGTTCGTTGGTTCGTTGGTTCGTTGGTTCGTTGGTTCGTTGGTTCGTTGGTTCGTTGGTTCGTTTTATCTTTGTTTCTTTGTTTCTTTGTTTCTTTGTCTCTTTGTTCGATTGTTCGTTTGTTCGTTTGATCGTTTGTTCGTTTGTTCGTTTGTTCGTTTGTTCGTTGGTTCGTTGGTTCGTTGTTTCGTTGGTTCGTTGTTTCGTTGGTTCGTTGGTTCGTTGGTTCGTTGGTTCGTTGGTTCGTTGGTTCGGTGGTTCGTTGGTTCGTTGGTTCGTTGGTTCGTTGGTTCGTTGGTTCGTTGGTTCGTTGGTTCGTTGGTTCTTTGTTTCTTTGTCTCTTTGTTCGATTGTTCGTTTGTTCGTTTGTTCGTTTGTTCGTTTGTTCGATTGTCCGTTTGTTCGTTTGTTCGTTTGTTCTTTTATTCGTTTGTTCGTTGGTTCGTTGGTTCGTTGTTTCGTTGGTTCGTTGTTTCGTTGGTTCGTTGGTTCGTTGGTTCGTTGGTTCGTTGGTTCGTTGGTTCGTTGGTTCGTTGGTTCGTTGGTTCGTTGGTTCGTTGGTTCGTTGGTTCGTTTTATCTTTGTTTCTTTGTTTCTTTGTCTCTTTGTTCGATTGTTCGTTTGTTCGTTTGATCGTTTGTTCGTTTGTTCGTTTGTTCGTTGGTTCGTTGGTTCGTTGTTTCGTTGGTTCGTTGTTTCGTTGGTTCGTTGGTTCGTTGGTTCGTTGGTTCGTTGGTTCGTTGGTTCGTTGGTTCGTTGGTTCGTTGGTTCGTTGGTTCGTTGGTTCGTTGGTTCGTTGGTTCGTTGGTTCTTTGTTTCTTTGTCTCTTTGTTCGATTGTTCGTTTGTTCGTTTGTTCGTTTGTTCGTTTGTTCGATTGTCCGTTTGTTCGTTTGTTCGTTTGTTCTTTTATTCGTTTGTTCGTTTGTTCGTTTGTTCGTTTGTTTGTTTTGTCGTTTTTTCGTTTGTTCGTAGGTTCGTTGGTTCGTTGGTTCGTTGGTTCGTTGGTTCGTTGGTTCGTTGGTTCGTTGGTTCGTTGGTTCGTTGGTTCGTTGGTTCGTTGGTTCGTTGGTTCATTGGTTCGTTGGTTCCTTGGTTCGTTGGTTCGTTTGTTTCTTTGTTTCTTTCTTTCTTTGTTCGTTTGTTCGGTTGTTCGTTGGTTCGTTTGTTCGTTTGTTCGCTGGTTCGTTGGTTCGTTGGTTCGTTGGTTCGTTGGTTCGTTGGTTCGTTGGTTCGTTGGTTCGTTGGTTCGTTGGTTCGTTGGTTCGTTGGTTCGTTGGTTCGTTGGTTCGTTGGTTCGTTGGTTCTTTGTTTCTTTGTCTCTTTGTTCGATTGTTCGTTTGTTCGTTTGTTCGTTTGTTCGTTTGTTCGATTGTCCGTTTGTTCGTTTGTTCGTTTGTTCTTATATTCGTTTGTTCGTTTGTTCGTTTGTTCGTTTGTTTGTTTTGTCGTTTTTTCGTTTGTTCGTTGGTTCGTTGGTTCGTTGGTTCGTTGGTTCGTTGGTTCGTTGGTTCGTTGGTTCGTTGGTTCGTTGGTTCGTTGGTTCGTTGGTTCGTTGGTTCGTTGGTTCGTTGGTTCATTGGTTCGTTGGTTCCTTGGTTCGTTGGTTCGTTTGTTTCTTTGTTTCTTTCTTTCTTTGTTCGTTTGTTCGGTTGTTCGTTGGTTCGTTTGTTCGTTTGTTCGCTGGTTCGTTGGTTCTTTGGTTCGTTGGTTCGTTGGTTCGTTGGTTCGTTGGTTCGTTGGTTCGTTGGTTCGTTGGTTCGTTGGTTCGTTGGTTCGTTGGTTCGATTGTTCGATTGTTCGTTTGTTCGTTTGTTCATTTATTCGTTTGTTCGTTTGTTCGTTTGTTCATTTATTCGTTTGTTCGTTTGTTTGTTTGTTCGTTTGTTCGTTTGTTCGTTTGTTCGTTTGTTCGTTTTGTCGTTTTTTCGTTTGTTCGTTGGTTCGTTGGTCGTTGTTTCGTTGGTTCGTTAGTTCGTTGGTTCGTTGGTTCGTTGGTTCGTTGGTTCGTTGGTTCGTTGGTTCGTTGGTTCGTTGGATCGTTGGTTCGTTGGTTCGTTGGTTCGTTGGTTCGTTGGTTCGTTGGTACGTTGGTTCGTTGGTTCGTTGGTGCGTTGGTTCGTTGGTTCGTTGGTTCGTTGGTTCGTTGGTTCGTTGGTTCGTTGGTTCGTTGGTTCGTTGGTTCGTTGGTTCGTTGGTTCGTTGGTTCGTTGGTTCGTTGGTTCGTTGGTTCGTTGGTTCGTTGGTTCGTTGGTTCGTTGGTTCGTTGGTTCGTTGGTTCGTTGGTTCGTTGGTTCGTTGGTTCGTTTTATCTTTGTTTCTTTGTTTCTTTGTCTCTTTGTTCGATTGTTTGTTTGTTCGTTTGTTCGTTTGTTCGTTTGTTCGTTTGTTCGTTTTGTCGTTTTTTCGTTTGTTCGTTGGTTCGTTGGTCGTTGTTTCGTTGGTTCGTTAGTTCGTTGGTTCGTTGGTTCGTTGGTTCGTTGGTTCGTTGGTTCGTTGGTTCGTTGGTTCGTTGGATCGTTGGTTCGTTGGTTCGTTGGTTCGTTGGTTCGTTGGTTCGTTGGTACGTTGGTTCGTTGGTTCGTTGGTGCGTTGGTTCGTTGGTTCGTTGGTTCGTTGGTTCGTTGGTTCGTTGGTTCGTTGGTTCGTTGGTTCGTTGGTTCGTTGGTTCGTTGGTTCGTTGGTTCGTTGGTTCGTTGGTTCGTTGGTTCGTTGGTTCGTTGGTTCGTTGGTTCGTTGGTTCGTTGGTTCGTTGGTTCGTTGGTTCGTTGGTTCGTTGGTTCGTTTTATCTTTGTTTCTTTGTTTCTTTGTCTCTTTGTTCGATTGTTCGTTTGTTCGTTTGATCGTTTGTTCGTTTGTTCGTTTGTTCGTTGGTTCGTTGGTTCGTTGTTTCGTTGGTTCGTTGTTTCGTTGGTACGTTAGTTCGTTGGTTCGTTGGTTCGTTTGTTCGTTTGTAGATTGTTCGTTTGTTCGTTTGTTCGTTTAT